>NC_133663.1:28919042-29144909 GCF_037893015.1 Macrotis lagotis | reverse complement strand
AAAGACCATCTACAAAAGTCATACATTCATAGGATTGGAAATTTAAAGTTGAAAGGGAAGTTAGAATCCATCAAATCTGACTCCCCCCCACCAATGTTTCTTTCAATTATTTGAATGACATCTTTGTCTATTTCAGCTTAGATGAAAATTTACAACATTACATTTTATTTTTTGAAAAATTATTGAAGAATTTATTCTTTGTATATATTAATTAATTCTTAATGAAGTTATTGAAAAGTAATGGTTCATTCTCTAATATCTTCATATATGTGCATATATATGTATATATATATATATATATATATATATATAGTCCTAATTTATAGAAAAAACTTAAGCAAAAACAAACTGACATGTCAACCACAGCTGACAGCATATGACACATCTCAAACCCACAGTCTTCCATAAGGATAGTGAAGAAATAATTTCCATTGAAAGTTCTCTGGAATCATGATCTCACATAACATTTTTCCACACTCACATATATGAACATGCACCTGTATATTCACATGTAAAGAAAATACAATTTCAAAAACTCAAAACTAATGAGATTTTTATAATCAAGATTTTAAACTCAATAAAGCTAGCCTACTCATTGAAAGACAGTCAGGTGGTGCAGGGGGATAGAGCTGGGACTGGAGTCAGGAAATCTCAGTTCAAGTTTGGTCTCAGATACTACTAACCAAGTGACCTTGGACAAATCCCTTCACCTTTGCCTCAGTATCCTCAATTGCAAAGTAGAGTTAATAACGCCTCCTACCTCCCAGAGTTGTTGGGAGGCTGGTGCTCATCCGAGTACCATAGTAGGAGCTATATAAATGGCAGTATTGTCATTAGTACTACATCTTGAATATACTATTTGTTAAAATAACATTCATTTCTATTGTCATCATCAATTGATCTCAAATGACTTATAGTATCCAGTGTACTTTTTTCAGAAGCATCCTGTCAAGATAGCAGGACAAGTATTATTATTTTTCACATGAGGAAACTGAGGCTGAGAAGCTTGATCCTGGGATTCTAGCTTTGGGGTTAGCAGAGCTTTCAGAAATCATCTCACCCAATCCTCCCATTTTCCTTATTAAGAAATGGAGACTCAGGGGGCTGCTAGTTGGTGCAGTGGATAGAGCACTGGTCCTGGAGTCAGGAGTACCTGAGTTCAAATTTGGCCTCAGACCCTTAAAAATTTCCTAGCTGTGTGGCCTTGGGCAAGCCACTTAACCCCATTGTCTTGCAAAAACTAAAAAAAAAAAAAATGGAGACCCAGAGAGGTTCAGTGACTTACCCATAGTCTCTCAATGAATAGATAACTGAGTCAGAATTCAAACTCGGGTTTCTGAAACCAAGCCCATCTGGGATTTCTAGGATATCCATCTGCTTTGTGAATAGCTACTCACTTCCTTGCTATATTTATCTGTATCTATGGTAATCATGGTTTCCTCTGCTACTGTCCAACACCCCTCCTCCCAAGGAATTCTTTTGAAATTCACAAGTCTGCCTTTCTTTATAACTTTGGGAAGGTGTGAAAGTTGACTCTTGGAAAGGCATATGATACAGCCTTTGTCCACATGTCCTCAACTTTACCCAAGGGAAGTCCACACCCAGCACATAATGATTCTTTTTGACTGGCCTTGGAGTGAAGTTTTGGTCTTCCTTCTCTCATTTTCTTAAGTTGAATTTGGGTTATTCCTTGGATTTTGCTCTAGCTTTCATTATTTTTTCCATTCCCCAGTGGAAATTAATTTTTTTCCCCTCTGGCAGAGAATGTCCCATTGTTTTCTATTAAAACCCCATAAAGATCCTGTCCTTCACTGTATTTCAAATCATGGAAGAATCTGGGTTTGGATAACAGCACATTTAGCCTGTCCACTAGCCAACGTGATAGACTCAATAGTTAGTTCTCCATCTCCCCAACTATGGGCCTTTGGAACAGCCATCCTTCAGGTTAAGAATCCACTCACCACTCACGTTAGAATCCCTAGCCTTCTTCCAAGTTCAATTCTAGTTTCATTTCTTACAGAAAGTTTTTCCAGTTCCCTTCAATTTTAAATGTTCCCATCTTCCTCTCTTAATTATGATGCAAACTCTCATCTGTTTGAATGCTGGACCAGCAGGATGATTGAATTAGTTCAAAAGCTTCAGAAGATATGTCTGTTAAAGTTTTATACCTCAGAAATTAGCGACAGCCTTCAAATCAAGGCTTGTTTTGTTGAGTATATAGGGAAGAAATGATTTGACTTAGAAGGGTATCATACCTCCATTTTCCCCTGAAAGGCAGTTGTTAAATATATTCCCTGATTTGTACACCACTGTCTCCATCTAATTAAAAAAAGAAGTTCTTTGTGAATAGATACGATTTCCCTTCTTTGTTTTGAATTTCCAGTGTTTGGGGCTTCTTCCTCTGGTGGCTGGGGTTAATGAGTATTTTGGAGCTGTATCTGATTTGTAGAAATAGTAGGTTGAAGAGAATAGGAAAAGTAAATTATTATACTCTATGTTTAAAGCAAGTGTCTCCTAGTATTTTTGACCCAGTAGAGACTTGGTTTTATGCTGATCCACTTAAATAGGAGACATTTTAACCTGTTGTACTTTTTTTGCCAAAAAGTTCATTATGGGTAGACACAGGTAGTGGAACAGAATTAGAAGTCACAGGGTCTGGATTCTACTGTAACCTCTGCACTCTCTATCTCTGTTCAAAGCATTGGACATTTGCAACTGGAGGGGACATTAGAGGTCCTGTCTTCCAATCTTATTGAACAGATGTGGAAACTGAGACCTGGAATACGTAAGAGATTTGCCCAGGGTCATAAATAAGTCATAGGATGGTGGAGAGATAAAAGCCATAGCCTCTGATGCCACAACTTATTTGGGACATGCCACTTAACCTCTAAAATAAGGGAACTGGATTAGATGATGTATAAAGAGATAACCAGATTTCCATCTATTATTCTGTCCTGTCTTTTATATCTTATCTACAAAAATTTCCCTTAATTGAAGGTAGAGACAGAGAAACAGAGAAGAAAGACAGAGAAGAGGCAGAGACACATACAGAGAGAAAGAAAGATGAGAGAAAGAAAGAATGGAAGGAAAGAGGGAGAGAGAAAAGGAAACAGAAAGAGAGGGAGAAAGAAAAAAAGAGACAGAGACAGAGAGACAGAGGGAGAGAGAGATATATAAGGAAGAGAAGAAAGGAAAAAAGAGGGAGAGAAGAGAGATAGGCAGAGAGAAGGAGGGAGAGGAAAAGGAAGGGAAAGAGGAAAGAGAGAAAGACAAAAGAGGCAGACAAGGGACAAGGAAAGAGAAATGGGGTAGAGGGGGAGGATAAAGTAAGAGAGAGAGACAGACAGACAGACAGACAGACAGAGGGAGAGAGAGAGAGAGAGAGAGAGAGAGAGAGAGAGAGAGAGAGAGAGAGAGAGAGAGAGAGAGAGAATCTCAGTGCTTAGTAAGTTCCGGCCTATCTAAATTGGGTTTCCTATGAGTCGTGGTGGTTGGAGCCAGAGTTTCATTCATTTCCTGATGTCTTCTTACTGGTCCTGGATGGTTATTCCATGACCAGTGTTTTCCAGGCTTTTCTGTACCATGTGGAGGCTTTGCTCAGGAACATTCTCAGTCCACTTGCCTCCGGGTCCTGAAGCGTTCAATGCCTCACAACTCTCTAGAAGATGGAAAGCCCCCAGAAGGCTGAGGCTCCCAGGCTGGCAGGGGTCCATGCTCTGGGGCCACCTCAGAACCATTCCGTGCTGTGAACAACCGCAACAGGAAGGTCTCAGGCCACCGGACGGCTGGGTCTTTGCCCTCTACTCTCAACACTTTGGACCCAAACCTGCGTGTCCTTTGAGTTATGGCCACGTGGCAGGCCTCTTCCTGCCAGCTCCTCTGCTTCCTCTGAGCTCTGCCAAGAGAAAATGTCGATCCTCTGCTCCAGAGTTGAGAACATGAAAGCCCAGTTGCTCTTGGCTGCCGGAGCCTTTGCTTGGGAGCCAGCTACACCTTTTATGGAACCTTTCTTGAATCTCTTTTCACAGTCCTCTAATTATAAGAGATCTGCCAAGGTGCTTTTCCAAGCAGCATCCAATCACATGCTGACTGGCCTGGAGTCAATGTGACTTCTTAGGGAGCGGTTCCCTAAATCAAGTCTCAGTTTTTGCAAGAAAAGGGAAATTAGAAAAAAAAAAGAGAAAGTCCTTCAACCCAGAGTAGTTTGCCTCCTGAAAAAAAAAGACATTCCATAACTAAATAGAACTGAATTGATTTTATTGATTATTTTGCTGTTGTTTAGTTATTTCAGTCATGCCCCATTTTTTGTGATCTCTTGGGGGGGGGGGGGGTTTCTTGGCAGAGATACTGGAATGGATTGCCATTTTCTTCTGTAGTTTATTTTGACAGATGAGGAATCAAAGGCAAAAAGGGTTAAGTGACTTGCCCAAGGCCACACAACTGTGAACTCAGATCTTCCTGACTAAAGTTCCTAAGTTCTATGAAATAGAGGCCATTGAATTGAAAGAATTCTGATCAGCACAAGGAGAACTGAATGGGTGAAAGTTCTGTCTCATCTACTGAAACAATAATGGCCAATAGCCGTTGCTGACAAAAAAAAAATGACCCCAAATCAGATCAGATCTTGGCTAATGGTAACTAAAATTTTGATTGTGCTTTAATCACGATTTCCTGTGACAACAAGAGAGAAGACGGCTGGATTTAGAGTTAGAAAATCTTGTTTAAGTTTTGACTCTCCTATTTGCCTCAAGTCCTGGCCAAGATTTTTAACATCTCCAGTTTTCAGTTTCCTCATCTGTACAACGAGGAGGTTGGATTAGATGTTCCCTGAATCCTTTTTCAGACCTAGAACCTATGATCCTACATCATTAGAGCCTCGTGAGACAAGAAGGGTGTGGATTATTATCTTCATTTGACAGATGATCGAATTCAAGCAGTCAGAGGTTAAGTGACTTGTCCAGAGTCATATGGTGAAGAGTCTGAGGCAGGTTTAGAACTCAGGCCTTCTTGACTCCACTACAGTATTCTGTCTCCCATTTCTGACCCGCAACAATAACAAAATCCTCCAGAGATTCTCACTTGGACAAAACTAATTTTATTTCTCGACTTTGTCTTTACCTCCCAGTCACTTTCTTGTATTCCTTCTATATTGAAACTGTCTGTCTTCAGTCTTTTTTAGTTGTATCCAACTCTTTGTGACCTCATTTGGGGTTTTATCGGCAAAGCTACTGGGCGGGGGGGGCGGGTTTCCATTTCCTTCTCTGACACATTTGACAGATGAAGTAAACAGGGTTAAGTGACTTGCCCAGGGTCACACAACCAGTCAATGTCTGAGGTCTGATTTGAACTTAGGAAGATGAGTCTTCTTGACTCGAGGCTCACCGCTCTATCCATGCAGCTGACCAGGGTGCAGTGGGTACAGTACTGGCCTCGGAGTCAGGAGGACGGGAGTCTGAATCCCCAGCCACAGACACTTGACAATCCCTAGCTGTGTGACCTTGGGCAAGCCACTTAATCCTGACTGTCTCCCATTCAGGGTCATTTCTGGTTGTCTTGATTCATGTCTAACCACTGGACCCAGATGGCTCTGGAGGAGAAAGTGACTTTGCAAAGCTTCTTCTCACTCAAATCCAATTCATGTGTTTGCTATAGCCTCATCTCTCTGATGACTTGGTCTTCTTAAGAAGGAAGGACAAGGGTGGCTAGGTGGCAAAGTGAGTTGAGCATGGCCCTGGAGTCAGGAGGACCTGAGTTCAAATCCAGCTTCAGATACTTAGTAATTACCTAGCTGTGTGACTTTGGCCAAGTCTTAACCCGCCTTAAATAAATAAAATTTAAAAAAGAATGAAGGACAAAACATCAGCTCCTTATAGCCTACCAATATTGCAAGTGACCTTGTTGCAAAAACAAATTAAGTGAAACATCAAACACACCCTATCTCATAATAAATGATGTATTCTGTTGGAGTAGGTCTCCGCTTTTCTGCTGTTGCACTGTCTGTTCTCTGGATCTTTCTTTTTTTTAGTTTCTTTTTGGTTAGGAAGAGATATTAATTTGAATCTTTTTTTGTACTTCGTAAGTATTATTTAGAAAAGAATTTAAGTTGGGTTGATCCATGTCTGTTGACTAGAAGTTTACAATTCTTCAATGCCCATCAAACCCTGAGCAATGTTTAGCACAGGATGGGTGTCTGATAAATGCTTGTTTAGCTGAATTATTTGTTGGGCAGATGTCAGAGAGAATCCCTGGATTGAATATATACCTCTGTGGGATTTAACCTTTTTTTAAAGGGGTGGAAGTGGGGGAGAGGAGAGTAGGAAGAAGCATCCCAAATGCAGGCAGAATCCCTACTAAAACTAACATTAATGTTGAGGTACTTGAAAAATGACTTGTATAGACCAGTTCAGGGCATGATCCACCCAAGGAAAGGAAAGTTGACTTTGCCAAATGGAAGGGGAAAGCATGTGGCCAAGGGAGCCAAAGCTATTTTATTCTTAAGCATACAAAAGAGTATTATAAATAATTGAAAGTTTAAAAATTAATTATCTGACTGAGCCTTTTAAAATGTCTTTTGGGATATTTTTTTTAAATTGCACATTCCTCTATCACAAATTTCAATGCTCCTGATAGTCCAACACATGAATGTAAGGCTTTGGGATCTAGGGACTCATCTTTATTTTATTAGGTATCATTGAGCCAACTGGCAGCTTGTCTTCTGAGTTAGTCACTATCTTCAATCCAGAATAACAATTTGTTTAATTTGATTGTTCCTAAACAGAGTCTGTAATTGGTTTTATGAATCATTTTAGATTTACTGCTTGTTGTAACATTAGTTTATAATAACAATTTGTCTTCCCCCCTTAATTTACTCTCTTCCTTTCCCCCTTCTCTTCCTCTTCTTCCTGTTTTCTCTCTCTCTCTTTTCCTCTCTCCCCCTCTTTCTCTCTAACTCTTTGTCTCTGTCTCTGATTTCTTACTCTCTCACTCTTCTTTTTCTGTACCTCTCTCTGATTTTCTCTTTTCACTCTCTACATCTCTCTGCTTTCCATTTTTGCTTTTATTCTTTACTTTCTATTTCTCTTTTTTCTCTTCCTCATCCCTCTGTTTAACTGTCTCTTTCATACTTGAAACAAAAATTATACAATATACATAATCCACGAATATCACGAATAGAAAAGTAACTACAGAGAGAAGCCACATAGCAATAAAATTATTCTAACCTGAAATGGAATAAAAATGAGTGCATCCCATTATTTGGATATTAGCCTCCTTATAAAAAGGATCTGGACCCTCTGTGTCTGCTTAATGGATAAATTGCAGTACAGGAAAAACCCCATTAAGAGCATGGTTGTTTCCATAGCAGCTGGGCAAGACTTGGTGACATTGTTTATTCTCTGCCCAACATTGACATACCTGGCTATGGGGCTTACCACATGTGCCTAGTGGCCAAATTAAGGGAAGAGGAAATATAAACTCAATGAATTAAATTTGTCTTTGTAAATAAAACACACACTATGAGAGCAGGGGTGGAAATTTATTAAATAAGACCTTTACCTTACAGAAGTGTGCTGCCCTCTGGGACATCAGTTTCATTAAATTTACTTGGGGATTAGTTCACCATTTGATTTTGTTTGGTTCAGTCCATTTGTGACCAACTGTCAAGGGCTGACTGCAATTTTCCTGTCACTGAAGGAAATCATAGGGTAATGTCAGATAAAATCAGCTGAAAACATTGTATAATCCACGGGGGATTGTCCATCGAGAGGATGAGGTTTTCATGGGGCCACTGGCTGAAACTTCTCAGGCTCTTCCAGTCTCCACACACATGAATATGGAATATATATTTGCCACTGTCAATCACTTTGTGAAGTTCATTCTTCCCCTCTTTCTCATCAGGACCAGATAAAATGTCCACTGAGTTATCTATATAATAGCATGTCTCTTTGCTGAGAAATGCTCTATGAATTCTGCAATGTTAAAGAAATATGAAGTTTCACATTATAGTTAGGATGATATCTGTGATACCTAAGTATAGTGATTCAGGGAAAGAATCCAGTCAAACTAGTTACTTTATATTGAATAGACTCAGTTGATCACCTGCCAATGCTGATAACAGATAAGCTTCAACTATCTGATCAGAAAATTGAAATATGCATTTAAAAAGATTGTAGGAGAGACTTTTTTATGGAAGATTTGCTTCCTGTTATCCTCTGTGCACACATATGAATGCATATCTGTGGATATGGAGATAGAGACAAATGCATATACATACACATCCCTTAAAATTAGCCTTAGGTTTATGTTTATGCCCTTGTTACCAGAATGTCCTTGAACAAATCACTTCCCCTGTCTGTGTCTCAGTTTTTGAGGATGTAAATGAAGAGGTTTGACTTTATTAGCTCTTGAAGCTCAGTCTAGTTCTAAAGCAATGATCACATGATTCTGTGACTTATTTACTTGGGTAAAAACATCACTTGACTTCTCTAAACTTGAATGTATAAGTAAGATCCAGAAGGGGGAGGATTTCTCTTTGACTGAATGAAAAGAGGCCTATTCAAATCCCAAAGAAAGAATTAGCATCTTCAGGTACAGCCTCACCCCTGTATTCCTTTATGATGTATTGGAATACAAGAATTTCAGAATAGGAATTTCTGAGGGTAGAGTCAAGTTTGGGGAGTAGAGTGATTGAGTCCACCAAACATTCCACTCTGAAGGACTCTAAAATAATGCCTTATCACTAATTCTGGAGTGGCAGAGCTAACACAAAGATAAAGTGAGTCATTCTTCCAGCCCAAGACTGTGTAAGGACACTACTACAAGGAGAGGAGACTGGACTGCAGCCTACATAAATGACATAGAAGGTGGTGATAGAGACAGCAGCAGTTTGGGGAACTCTCTAGGCAGAAGTAGTAAGGGGACCTGGAAACTGGTCAGAAAGGGATGACAAGGGACCCTTGTGCTAGCACCAGATACAGGAGGAGATGCTGTGGACAACTCCATTGCCTTTACTCACTTCAGTTCAAGGACATGGAGCAGTATTTTTGGTCAAGGCGGAGTGGGAGCCCTGAGAACAATGGGCAACGCCCCTCCTTACCACCACTTCTAGGTCATAGTTTAAGAATAAAGAGGAGCATATTCAGTAAAGAGGGAATGAAGTCCTTAGGAGAAATAACACTTCCATCCCAAGGGATAAGAGACCCTGAGGAACAGTGTCATTTTCTGTCACAAGGGCGATGGGGACCTAAGAAGCAGTATCGAGTACAATCCCCAAAGGATGAGGGAGACTTTTTTTGGTAAGAACCAAAGATGAGGGCACAGAATAAAATAACTGCAACTAAATCTCTTCCCAGAATTAACTCTGAAAATAGCAGTGTAAAAAACCCTAGAATAGAGTCCAACATTAACACAAAGTTCCACCTCAAGAAATAGGGTGAAAAATAACCAGACAAACAAAAAAGAACCCAACCATAAAAAGCAACTATTGGGACAGAGTAGATCAAGACAACTCAAAAGAAGGTGATGGAGTAAGGCCTTAAAGGAGAGAAAAAGTGAACTAGAAACAAGCTGGAAGAGATAAAAATGATTTTCAAAATTACATAAGTTTGGTTGAAGAAAAATTAAGTAAAGAAATGAAAGCAAAAGAAGAAAATTGAACAAAAAATTGTTGTTTGATCTTTGTTCTTTAAGAGGATGAATGACATAAATTGGGTGATATCTTGATGGGTAAGTGAATTGGACTTAAGTGGGACAGAGCTGTGCAAAGCCATTAGCTCCACTTTCTCTTCTAGAGTCATTGGAGTCCAGTGGAAAGATATAGGTCAGGATGTCTGGCAATGACTCAGTGAACAGTTTGGTCAAAAAGGTATGAAAAACTATTGAAGAAAATTATACCTTATAAAATAGAATTGGTCAAATTGAAAAAGTGATGCAAAAGCTCACTAAAGAAAACAATTCCTTAGAAATTAAAATTGGACCAATGAGAACTCATGACTTCCCAAGAGATCAAAAACAATAAAAATCAAAAGAATAAAAATAGAAGATGTGAATTATGTCACTGGGGGAAAAATCCAATCAACCTAGAAAATAGATCAAAGAGCATAATTTAAAAATTATTGACTTGAATGCCATGATGAAAGAGCCTAGACATTATATTTCAAGAAAACATCAAAGTTAAGTGCCTTGTCATCCTAGAAGCAGAGAGTAAAACTGATTGATATTTGTCCTTCATTCTTTTTGTTTGTTTGTTTTTTTGCAGACAATGGGATTAAGTGACTTGCCCAAGGTCACACAACTAGGTAATTATTAAGTGTCTAAGGCAGAATTTGAATTCAGGTGCTCCTGATTCCAGGACTGGTGCTTGATCCATGTACCAACTAGCTGCCCCTTGTCCTTCATTCTTGAAGAAGAGCATGACACCAGGGACGTGATGCCATGGCAAGCAAGTGAATTGCACCTGAGAGAGGGGGACTGTGTTATGTTAACAGACTCACTGTCTCCTCCAGAGCTATCTGGATCCAGTGTCCAGATAGGAATCTGGACTGGAGATGACCCTGGATCTGAAGCAATCGGGGTTAAGTGATTTGCCCAAAGTCATACAGCTGGTATATATCTCAAGTGTCTGATCCAGATTTGAACTAAGGTCTTTGTGACTCTAGGGCTGGTGCTCTATTGATTGTCCCACCTAGCTTGCCTATAGAGGGTAAAATAGAAAGTGAAAGAATTCACCAAACACCACTCAAAAGAGATCCCAAAATCAACACCCCAGGAATATCATAGCCAAATTCTTGACTTGGTCAAAGAGAAAATACTTCAAGCAGTAAGAACAATTTATATATTATAAAGCCACAGTCAGTATCACACAAGATTTAGTAGTTAAGGGAGCAGAGGGATTAGACTATGATATTCCATAAGGAAAAAAAAAAGATCACAACTGAGAATAACTTGCTCAGTAAAGCTGACTTTAATCCTTCAAGGTAAAAATGGATATTTAATGAAATAGAGAATTTTCAAGCTTTCCTGATGAAAAAAGAGTTGAGTTGAGAAAATGATTTTCAAGAACATGACTCAAGAGAAACATAAAAAGGTAATTAAACTGACTGCCTTTCTATATGAAAAGATGATACATGTAATTTCTGAGAACTTTGTCATTACTGGGGAAGTTAAAGTAATTCTAAATAGAAAAATGGTGCAGGAGAGAGTACATTATTTTAGGATGAGGTAAAAATGGATAGCTAAGAGAGAGGAATGCTCTGGGAAAGGGAGAAGCTTGAATAAAAATGTTTAAAAGGAAGAGCTTTTTGACAATGGAGGGAAAAATGGTATGTGGTGGGTGGTTCAAAGAGGGAGAAATACATAAATATATTAATTAGTTATAAAAATCTATCTTACCTAGCAGGGAAGTGGAATTATCAGCTGAGAGAAAGGGGGAAGTGATTAAAGAGGTAGTTTAAAGAAGGCAGTGATCAGAAGCAAAATAGATTTCATGAGAGAGAGAGAGAGAGAGAGGTTAATAGGATGGAGGAAAATGCACAGTTAGTAATTAAAATTATAAATGTGAATATGAATGGGGCTCACCCCTAAAAATGGAAATAGAAGATGAGATTAAAAACCAGAATCCAACAAGATTTACAAGAAGCATACTTGAACCAGAAAGACACATTCAGAGTTAAAATAGGGGGCTAGAGTAGAATTTATTATGTTTCAACTCAAGTGGAAAACGTAGGGGGAGCAATCATGATCTGAGGCAAAGCAAAAAGCAAAAATAGACTTAAAGAGGGGGATCAGGAAAATGCCATCATTTTATAAGACTTCATAGACAATGTAGTAATATTAATATTAACCCAAATGGCATAGCATCCAAATTCTTTCTCTCCTAATAGGCTTGTTATGAAAGAAAATATAAACTCCCCTTAAAAAAGAAACATCAAGAAAAATGAAGCAAAAAAAAGTAAGCCTTAATTTGTATTGAAACATCATCAGGTCTTTCTCTGGGTATGGATAGTATTTTTTATTCTAAGCCCTTCAGAGTTGTCTTGGTTCACAGAATTACTGAGAGAAGCTAAGTCCTTCACAGCTGATCACCCTACAATATCATTACTTTGTACAAACATATATTTCACTTTGCATCAGTTCATATTAAGTCTTTTCAAGTTTTTCTGAGACTCTCCTGCTCATCATTTCTTATGTCAGAATAGCATTCCATCATAACCATATGCCACAATTTGTTCAGCCATTCCCCAATTGATGGGCATAGCTTCAGTTTCCAATTGCTTGCCACTAGAAAAGAGCAGTTATAATTATCCTTGTACAGGTCCTTTACCTATTTTTCCCTTTTCTTTTGGAATATAGACCTAGTAGCGGTGCTGTTATATCAAAACGTAGACATGGTTTTATAGCTCTTTGAACATAATTCCATATTGTTCTACAGAATGTTTGAATCAGTTCACAACTCCACCAACAGTGCACTAATGTCTCATTTTTCTCCTTTGTATCCTCCAACAATTGTCATTTGTCTTTTTTATTTCTATTTGCCAATCTAATAAACAAAAAAGTAGTATCACAGAATTGTTTTAATTTGTATTTCTCCAATCTATAGTGAATTAGAACATTTTAAAACTACTTCTATAGATAGCGTTGATAACCTCATCAGAAAACTGTTCATATCTTTTGATCATTTATCAATTGGGGAATGGCTCTTATTTTTACAAATTTGACTCAGGTCTCTATTTTTGAGAAATGAAGCTTTTATCAGAGAAACTTGCTTTAATTTTTTTTTCACAGCTATAGTTCCTAACTGTATTTCTCTCCATCCTAAACCCCACCCCATCTATTCCATTCTCTCCCTTTCAACCTGACTCTCCTTAAAAGTATTTTGCTTCTGATTAACCCCTCTGTCAATTTGCCATCCCTTCTACCATCCTTTTCTCTTATCCCCTTCTTCTCCTACTTTGCTGTAGAGTATATAAAAAATCATTTTTTGGTTTTTGCAAGGCAATGAGGTTAAGTGGTTTGCCCAAAGGCCACACAGCTAGATAATTATTAAGTGTCTGAGGCCGGATTTGGACTCAGGTACTCCTGACTCCAGGGTTGGTGCTCTATCCACTGCACCACCTAGCCACCCCTCCACTGTTCCACCTAGCCACCCCCAGGGTATATCCAAATTCTTAAAGGAAAAGTTAAATAAATTATGGAGGGAATAGATACTAAAACCATACTACTAGAGGACCTCAAATTTCTACTCTCACAGGTGGATAAACCTAACCAGAAAATAAACAAGAAAAAAAAAAGGAAATGAATAGAATCTTAGGAAAAATTAGATATGATAGACCTCTGGAGAAAACTGTGTGGGAATAGAAAGGTGTATACCTTTTTCCCCAACTATACAAAGTTCCTTCACAAAATTTGAACATGTATAAGGCCATAAAACCCTCATAAACAAATGCAGAAAAGCAGAAACATAGAATGCACCTTTTTTTCACATCATAATGCAATAAAAATTATAATAATAATATTCTGTGGAAGTCCAAATTAAAAAGCAAATGGAAACTAAAGAATCTAAAACTAAAAAATCAATGGGTTAAAGAGCTAATCATAGAAACAACCGATAATTTCATTAAAGAGAATGGCAACAATGAGCCAAAACAGTAAAATTTGTGGGATGCAGTCAAAAGGGAAAATTTATATCTTTAAATATTTACATCACTAAGAGAAAGAGCAGATCGCTAAATATGGCACAGTACTAAAAATAGGAAAAAAATATAAAAAATGTTTAATTAAACACAAAAAATGGAAATCCTAAAAATCAAAGGAGAGATTAAGAATATTGAAAATAAAAAACGATCATTGAACTAAGAAATAAAACTAGAAGGTGTTTTGGTGAAAAAATCAGTAGATAACCCATTATTACTTTTATTTTAAAAAAGAATAAAACTAAATTTTTAAAAAGAATAAAACTAACCAAAATGAAAAGGGTAAATAACCACCTAGGACAGTGAATTTAAATCAGTTTTTAGGAGTTCCTTTGCCTAATTTTTATGCCAATAAACTGAAAACCTAAGTAAATCAGAGGAAAATTTGAAAAAAAATATAAGTTGTCCAGATTAGCAGAAGAGAAAATAGAATATTCAAAAAATTTAGAATCAGTTGAATTTATAAGTGATTAAACTATCAAGTATTTGAAAAAATATGCAAAAAAGGAATCTAACCAGATTTCTTTTATGATACAAATATGGTTTTGATACTTCAAGGAGAACAAAAACATGAAAAAGAACAATATAGACCAATTTCCTTAATGAATATTGATACAAAAATTTTAAATAAAAGACTGACAAGGAGATTATAGCAATATAGCACAAGGGTCATATACTATGAACAGGTCAGATTTATACCAGAAATGCACAGTGGGAAAACTATTAGCATAACTGTCCATATCAATACCTAAACTAATAAAAGTCTTGTTTATATCAATAGATGCAGGCAAACCTTTCAAAAACATATTTAATATCCATTTCTATTAAAAGCACTGGAAAGTATATGAATCAAGGGAGCCTTTCTTAAAATGGCAAATATTATCTAGCTTATACCCCAAAGAAGCATTATTTGTAATGGTGACAGATGAGGATTAAGGCAAGGATTTCAATTATCACTGTTATTCAATATTGTACAAGAACTTTATCTTGTTCTAGCTTTAGCATTGAGACAAGCAAAAAAAAAAAACTGGGGGAAAAAATAGATAATGAAGAAATAAAACTGCCACTCTTTGCAGATGATATGGTAGTATACTTAGAGAACTCTAGATAATCAACTAAAAAACTAGGTAAAATAATGAGCAACTTCAGCAAAAGTTACAAGATATAAATAAATCAGAATTTCTATATACCATCAACAAAACGCAATACTAAGATATAAAGTCTATTTAAAATAATTTCAGACAGGGGTAGCTATGTGGTTAGAGCACTGGCCCTGGAGTCAGAACGACCTGAGTTCAAATATGACCTCAGACACTTAATAATTACCTAGCTGTGTGACCTTGCGCAAATCACTTAACCCCAATGCCTTGCAAAAATAAAAAATAAATAATTTCAGACAATATAAAAAACTGGGGAGTCTTCCTGCCAAGATAAACCCATGGGTTATATGAACACAATAGTAAAACATTTTTGGGTGGGTCAAATCAATATAATAAAAATAACAATTCTGCCTGATAATGAAATCATTCAGTGTCTTATCAAAGTATCAAAATCATTTTATAGGCTTAGAAAGATAACAAAATTCATCTGTAAAAACAAAAGGACAAGAATATCAAGGGAATTTACTAAAAAATGTGAAGTGACCTAAAAGTAATAGATTTGAAAATTTTGTTTCAAAGTGGAAATTGTGAAAAAAAAAATCTAGTATTGCTCAAAAAATAGAATGAAGGATCAGTGGAGCAGATTAGGTACATAGTACATAGTAATAAATGAGCATAGTAATCTAGTTATGAATAAACCCAAAGATCCCAGCTTTTGGGGAAAGTACTCATCACGTAACCAAAAAATTCTGGGAAAACTGGAAAGCAGCTTGGTAGAAACTAGGTATATATCAATATCTCATTCTGTATACTAAAATATGGTCAAAATGGAAAATGATTTAGACATAAAAGGTGATATAAATAATTTGAGGACCATGGAAAAATGTATCTTTCAGATCTATAGTAAGGGAAAAGTTTGTAACCAAACAAAAATAGAGATCAAAAAGTAAAATGCATAATTTTCTTTAATGAAATTAAAAATGTTTTACACAAACAAAATTAATGTAGTCGAAATTAGGAGAACAGAAAAGTGGGAAAAATTTTATAGAAAGTTTCTCTGAGAAATACCACATCTTCCAAATGCATAGGGAACTGAACCACTGAATCATTCTTTAATGAATGGTTAAAAGATATGAACAAGCAGTTTTCAGAAGAAAAATCTCAATGTTATCTAGTCAATCAAAAATGACTAGATAACATCTAAGCACTACTCACTGGTTTAATTAATGATTTAGGAAAGATATTAACTATAATTGATGATTATTATTAGGGAGAACACAGTATGAGGACTTGAGTCAATTGCATCAGTAAGACATTCTCATCTCTCAGATCTCAGAAAAGGAGATATTTCTATGGTCTCAGTTGATATCTAGGGGCACAGTTGCAGAGGGAGTAGGGGTAAAGAGCCTCAGAGCGTATAGGAACTATATTGATGAGCATTTTACATAGATCTTAAAGATTTCTTTTGTTTTTGTTTCTTGCAGCTTTCAATATTGTTTCAATTCAGTCTTAAACCTATTTTTTCTCTAGGCCATGAGACACTGGAAAAGTTACTTAACTTCTCTCTGCCTCGGATTTCTTCATCTATTAAATGGGGTTAACGATAGTTTTTAGGATTGCCGTGAGAATAAAATGAGACATTTTACAATTGTAAAATGCTATATAAATATCGTTTATTAGTGTTGTTGTTTTAATCATGTATCACCAAGACTATTACAACAGTTAGATAACTGGATTCTTATCTTTCCCCTCTATCTTCTATCCATTGGACAAATTAATACTCTTAAACTATAGATCTCACTGTGTCATTTCTCTGCTCAGGAAAATTTAGTAGTTCCCATTTTCCTCCAAACAAAATACAAAATCTTCTATTTGACAAGTAAAACACTTCACGATATGACTGAAACTTATCTTTCCAAAATGATGAAAATCACTTCTCACACAATGTATGTTCTGGATAAACAGGTCTAGTTAGGGTTCATTATTAACAACATGGCGGCTGTCATTCCTTTGTCTCAGCAGTGACTGTCCCGCATTCCTGGAAAGATCTTTCTTGTCATCTCTACCACTGGGAAGCCCTAGCTCCATTTGATATTCAACTGAAGTGCTGACCCCTTCCAATTACCTTGGATGTTGATTTCCCAAGTTTTTGGTAAAGTCATACTTTCTATTCCTGTGATTACAGAGAATGGATGCTTAATAATCCTAGCCTTAGTTGAAGTCTTGACCTTGGTTGTCAGGTAAGTGAGGTAAAGACAAACAAAAATCTTTCACCTGAGGCTTTGACCACCTTTGGAAACGAAGGGCTATATTTGATACAAATCCCTTTCAGTTACTGTATTGTTCTGCTGTGTGATGCTAACATATGTGGTAGAAATCATATGAATATTGGACTTGGCCTTGGGTCAGCAAATGTACCAAGAGAATCCTGTGCTTGGAAAAGATGTATTGTGTTGGGGATGCAAAGCATTTCTGTTGAAAGCAAATTTATGTTCAAAATACCATTATAATAATCAATCAAATCATTTCCCATATTTAGGAAAGTGGTCTTAGAGGCAAGGACTTTTGTGGGAATGGCTGTTTATAGAACAGGACCCATTAAACCTTCTATTTGCAAAAGCAAGGTAGTATAATTCTACATTCCGGCGAGAGATGACTTCTTAAGAGCAGTGATATTGGGGAAGGGGGAGTGGAGGCGGTAGCAATAATGGCAATGATAACAATAAATATGTAAACCTTTCAGGTTTTTTTGAGGCCTCACTTTGTTTGAAAGTTATAATGGCACCCAGGTAAAAAAAGCCTTTTAACAAAAGACTAAAAATTGGAAAGAGTAAAATGGTGACATAATCATATTCTAGCTTTTCTTTGTTTCAAATTGTTAAAGTATCACTGGAAATCTACTAAGAAATGCTCTGACAAACTGGGTTTCAATTCTGTTTGATTTAACTAGTATTTATTAAGTACTTACTACATACAGGCACTGTACTCTGACCTAAGGAGACAAGGACCTTCTTAGTGGCTAGGGAAAGAGAGCAGAACTCTAAGATAATTGGCTTAGTGAAAAGAAGTCTGGATTTGGAGGTCCACATTTTAGAGTTGAAAATCATTTCTCTGTACACCATTGGACAAGGGACTTCATCTTTCTATTCCTCAGTTTCCCTTGTCTTTGTATGAAATGATGGTTGATGATCTTTAAAAGTCCCTCTAATGATTACCTTCAAAGGAACCTACATTTTTCTTGTTTGGAAATGATATATTGCTTGCCCATTTCTCCCTTAGACTGGGATTTCTTGAAAGCAAGGAATGTTGTTTGCCTTTCTTTGTATCCCCATTGCTTAATACTCTGCCTAACACTTAGTAGGTGCTTAAGAATGCTCACTGACTTGATTTGTTAACTTTAAAATTCCTTCTGTCTTTAAAATGTATGCATTAATTTAAGACATTTTTTATTAAGCTCTAGACAGAGGTCATAAAAAAAAACCCCTGAACATAAAAGAATCGATCACCTGGCAAGCATTTATTAAGTACCTACTGTGTGCCAGACATTGTCCTCAAGAAGTTTATATCCTAGAACCCTTAAGTCATATAAAATAGTTTCTCCAAATAGACATTTTTATTCTACTCGATGGATTTTTATTTTACTTGTAGCATGATTTATACCAATTGGATGCTGTTTCCTGAATCAATCACACAGCACAAGCATATTTCCCTAAAAATCAATCACAAATACCACCCCGAAGCTGCTTCTAGGTCTTAGGATTTAAAGCTGGGAGGGACCTCTGGGTAATTGCATCCAACACTTGCCCCCCAATTCTTAGCTCCACTACCAGTTTTTTTTTCAAAGAAAAGATGAAGAAGTTGATGCTATGAGAACATGAGTAAGTTATTTCCCTGAGTTTACAGAATAACAGCAGAAGATAAGCATAGAATTTATTTTCTTTTTTATATTTGAAATCCTAGTATCTAGCACATAGTAAGTTCTTCATAAATGCATGCTGAATTAAGGTCAATAGAAAGTCTCAGAACCACTATTTAAACCCTTGTGCTCTGACTCCATATGGGGCAATCTAACTACTTCATCACACATTCATGTTTACCTCTTCTTATCCTTTGAAATCAAGCAAATAAAATTGCCATCCAACTGGGTCTGAATCACATTAGAGTTGAATAAAATTCAATGAAAAATTAAGCCTGTCCAATTTGATAATTTTCTTATTTTTTCCAACAGTCTTTGGCTAAGAGCCATAAATGCCAGGATCAATCATCTCTAAAAATCCAATTAAAGTAATTGCTTGGGGATTTCCATATCTTGCCTCTATATCTTTGTACCAGCTCTCTCCTATATACTTCCTCTATATTCCTACTTCATCCAAGCCTTCCCCGCCATGGTAGGAAGTCCAGAGCAGCTCCAACTTATGGTCAGGACAAACAAAAGAAGGGGAAGTCAGAATCAGAGGGCAATTGGAGATGAGAGGGTGGAGGAAATGGACAGGGCTCATTTTTACCTCCCCCCCCCAATAGAATATAAGTTCCTTGAGAGCAGGAAAATGTTTTCATTTTGACACACAATGTCAACAAACATGTATTAAATGCCTCCACTGGATCTGGCATTGTGTTAAGTCCTGAGAATATAAATAAACAAAGAAATATATTAAAGAAAATTTTGAATATCAAATAAAAAATATACAAAATTATAAACAAATGAAGCAAATACAAATACCAACAAAAGTCCCTAGCCTCAAGGACCTCCCATAGTGTTTAGACAATATACAAACAACTATGGGCAAACAAGATAAAAAGGACTCAGTCTCAAGGAAAAGTAGTAGGAGTAGTAGTACAGAGTGGGGGGATTGGGAAAGGTGGGATGCTAGCTAAGACTTGAATGAAGAAAGCATGAGTCAGGGAAGAGGAAGAGAATTCTATGCACAGGGGATATAGTAAAGGCACCTAGAATTGGGAGAGGTGGTCAAAGCCTCAGATGAAAGATTTTTGTTTGTATGCTTTTTTACCTCACTTACCTGTATCCAAGGTAAGTCATGACTTCAGTCAAAACTATGATTATTCCCCATTCAGTCTTTGTAATCTCAGGAACAGAATGTATGGCTTTACTAAAATTCTGGGAAATCAACATCAAAGGCCTTTGGAAGGAGTTGAAACTTCAATTGAATGTTGCAGGGAGATAGGGCTTCCTAGGGGTTGATTGATTCTTGCCCTTCTTTATGAAAGAAGACCAAAATGACATCATTATGTTTGAGACAAATTACAGTGTGTCTGACTGTGGCTGATCAGCCCACTATGATCTCAGAATACTCTAACACAGGTCAGCTACAAATAGGCTATGTGAACATCTGGGAGTGGGTACTCTAAACTTACCCATATCGTGTTTCCATTGTGCTGCTTCAATTCTTCCCTTTTTATCCTCTCTGATGAGGGCACACTGTGCTGGGCAGTCTTGTGCTAGTGTCTCCCTTGCTGCACAATCTGTTCCAAAGTTCTTAAGAGAGACCTTCAGGATGCAATAATGGATCTTTTGACCCCCACCCCCACCCCTTGTGAGCACTTGCCCTCTGTGAGTTCTTCATAAAATAGTATTTTTGGCAAAAATATGTCTGGCATTCTAACATGACCAGCCCATTGTAGTTGCACTCTCTGTAGTAATGTTGAAATGCCAGTTTAGTTGAGAAAAGCCCTCAGCATCTGGGATCTTCTCCTTCCAGGTGATTTTCAGAATCTTCCTAAGGCAATTTAAATGGAATAGGTTTCACAGGCATATATCAATGAGCCCAGTACAATGGCTCTGTAGACTTTCAGTTGGGTAGGTAGTCTAATACCTCTTCTCTCCCATACTTTCTTTCACAGCCTCCCAAATACTGATCTATCTCTGGCATTGCTTGTGTCAACCTCATTGACAATGTGGACCTTCTTGGAAAGGACATTGTCAAGGTAAGTGAAGTCATCCACAGTACTCAAAACTTCTCCATTTGTTTTAATCAATGGTTCCACATATGGATGGTGTGGTGTTGACTGTTGAAGCACTTGGGTTTTCTTGGTGACCAAAATTAGCACAAGCAGCAGAGAATTAATCCATACTTTGTTACATCTCAGATTCAGAGGCTGCATCAATGCACAATCATCTGAAAACAGAAGTTCATGCATCAACACTCCCTCTACTTTGGTCTTGGCTTGTAGCCTTTTCAAGTTAAAGAATTTGCCATCAGTGTGGTAGCTGATGTTGAAGCCATGTTCACCCTCAGTGAAGGCATTTGATAGCATGGCTGAAAACATTATGCTTCATAGTATGAAGCAAGGACACATCCTTGTTTCCCTTCATTGGTGACTGGGAAATCTCAAGAGCATTATCCATTATCCAGAACCTGGGCATGCATGCCATCATGAAGGTTATGTACAATACTGATGAACTTTTCCAGGCAAAGTTTGATATAATTTTTCATAAACCCTCATGACTGATGGTATCAAAAGCCTTGGTCAGATCTAAAAATGTTGTATACAGAACTCTGTTCTGTTCCTGGCATTTCTCTGGAATTATTAGGCAGCAAATGCCATATTGACTGTTCTTCGACCTTTTCTGAAGCCACACTGGCTTTCAGGGAGGTGACCATCTTCAAGGTGAAGGGTCAGCTTATTGAGAAGGACTCTCTGAAGGGTAGAGATGACAGGAAATACCATTCCAAGAATGGGGGACAACAGTTTATCTTGCTGTTTATAGGTATAGTAAGGAGGCTGTTATCATTGGAGCCCAGAGTACATGAAGGGGAGAAAGGTGCAAGAAGAAGGTAAAAGTAGGAGGTGATCACATCATAAAGGACTTTAGAAAAGTCCAAATTTTGTCTTTGCATTCCCAGAACCTAGCTGCAGGCCAGTTCCTGGCTGCACTTCAGTGTGCTGTGACATTTCCTTTAATTTGAAATGGATCTCTAGTTGCCCATGTCACAGATGGCACATGCTAACTGTACTATCTGCTTTAACATCAATGGACGGTAATTTCATAAGTTCCCTGTCAATAATAGCAATGTAGTTTTCTTCCTATGAATCCATAACCTGATTTTTAGACATGATTATAACTTTTTCATCTTGGGCATAGAAGCCTTAAGTGCATCATAGATAACATCTTACTTGGTACAAAATAAGATATCTCACAATTCTGTTCCCATATCTCTTGCACTCAGTATGAAATGCAACTGATGCTTCAGAACCATCTGAAGAAGATAGCAAGCCAAGCATGTGCAAGAGCCACTTCACAAAGCTATTTGGAGCCTAGCCTGGACAGCTGGCTGAATTCTTGGATGGATTGGGGTCAAGTTTCTGGAAAAAAATATTCCAGCTGGTCATGTGGTCCCATTTATCCTGGCTATAGGAAAGACAGATCTGGCCACAGGGACCATTGGGATGGATAATATATAATACATTTTTTGGTAAATTACCAAATGCCATTGACAAGACCAAAGAAACCCATTTCTCTTTTATAGCAATAAATTATTGCCAAATTGAAAGCTTTAAATTCTTCTCTGATTGATAAAATTATATGCCAATATATGGTCTATCCCTCACAAAGAGTTCTGAACCCTTCATAGAAAAGATCTGAGTGGTTGGTTAAAGATCTATATGAACATCCCAAGCTAGAAGGAACAGAGAAAGGAGTTGTTATGGTTAAAAGCATATACATTGTAAATGGGAGATCCTTTTGAACTCAGGTCCCTTGGTTCCTAACCTAGTATTTATGATCTGGTTCCACAGTCTAAGCAACTGTTATATTTTTGAAAAGAGGATTAGAGTGAGATACTCAAAGTCATGGTTGCTATTGTTGATCCCAGGTTACCCAGAGTTGCTCTCTGCCCTTTGTGACCATCTTACTAGGTACCCTGACATTACTTTTCTTACCAGACTATATTTCATGTCCCTGCCTTAAACATTAACACTTGATGACTTTCAATGCTTCCTTAATGGATATTAGATAATTTATTTATCCAATGGATATTGGATTATCCAATGGATATTGGGTTTATCCAATGAATATTGGATAAAGTCTAAACTCCTTTGTCCATATAGTTAGATCCTATGTGAGCTTACTTGTCTTGATCTTCCACAATCCCCCACATGAAGGAATCGTTTATTTCAATCAAACTCAGCTATCATTTTTCTATCTCGTCTCTTTCCATTTAGATTAGGTCTCCTCTTTCTCTATTTGGAATGTCTTTTCCTCACTCCCTCCTTTCCTTCTCAGTTTTTTCTCATTCAAATCACATTCCTCCCTTGAGATCCATCATCTCTTCCATGGCATCATCCTAAAACACTCCAGGTCCAATGATATCTCCTTCCTCTGAACTCAGAATTTATAATCTATGCCCCTCGTCTGGCAGTGAATCACATCCTTTCTTGTCATCTCTCTTGCCCTGTTGTCTTATATTGTGATTTAACCCTTTTATTATTGATTTCACTTTCCATTGATGTATCTCATCATCCCAAATAGAGTAGGGATGAGGTTTTATGTTTATTGATATTCCAATATACAGGCTGGAGCTGCACAGTGCCTGGCAAAAATAGACACTCAGTCAATAGGGATTGGCAGGCAGATGCATCCTTATAAAATCTCACCTTCTGCCGAGTGACAGAACTTTGGCAGTGGTAGTAAACACTGGATCCAAAAGCTAAAATTTCTTTTTTGCAGGTGAATGACTCAGTTCACAAACTCAAAATTCGCAACACAGCATTAGGGACTTTAGTGAATGGAAAGCTTATATGAGTCAACAGGGTCATAGGACAGACTGTAAATCCAATGTGACCCTGGGTTAAAGTGAGAGGCTGGAGATGGAGGAAGAAACAAGAGGATTATCTATTTAGATTTTGCCTTGCTTTCATTCTATCTTGACTGTAGAGGTTATCAAGCTGGGATCTGGGATCTTTGAAAAAATATTAACTATTTCAATGTAATTGGTTTCCTTTGTAATGCTATCTAATTTGTCTATGCATTTAAAAACACTCTTGTAAGTGGGAATCCACAGAATTAACCAAATTTCCAAAAGGGGTCCAGGATACAAAACTTTTTATCTCCCCTAATCAATGTAAATGAATTCCAATATATTATCTGTAGAGGCACAAAGAGGAAAAACATCTAACTGGTTGGTTCATGAGCTGGATGAAAAGTTCTCAGATTACAAGTCAGAAGGGATGCACAATCCAATTCTTTCTTTTAATAGATAAGGGAATGGAGGTACAGAGAAAGGAATTGTCATGGCTAATAGTGCACAGATTGTAAATAAGACCTTGTGGTCTAGACTGTTGTGTTTAGTTCTGTGAACCACATTTTAGAAGCACATCAATTACCTGAAAAATGACCAGGAGAAGACAATAAGAATGGTGAAACTAGTTCACATCCTATGGGTATAGGATTGTACAATTGGGGGTGTTTAGCTTGAAATAGGAAGATGGGTTTGAAAGGAGTTGGTTGGTTTCCAAATATTTAAAGGGATATTCAATCAAAGGGAGATTAGATATATGTTATTTTGACACAGAAGACAGAAATACCAATAAAAGACAGAAATTGCAGAGTCAAATTTAATGTTGGTACTAACAAATTTTTTTTCATCAGTTAGAATCATGTTAAAATAAGGTGGACTGCTAAGGAACTTTGTGACTTCTTTCTTCCAAGGAAGACTGGCCAACCATTGGCAAAAGGCATTCTTGGATGACCTGTGAAGTTCTGCCTAACTCTGAAATTCTATGATTTTGTGATTCTGTATATTCTGAAATAAGACTTAGAAACAGTACATGGAACTGGAGAAAGGGAGAATGTTTGTTTGCAAACCCACAAGTACATACACATACATACACATGGGATTGATCAAATACAAGTATCATCATAATCACAGATTTTTTATTCTAAAGAAACTTCAGATACCATATAGTCCAATACTTTTATGTTTTCTTTGGGACAAATGAATCACAGAAAGGTCTGATGACTATCTAACATGGGAAAGAAAGTGATAAATAAAAAGAGAGTTTTTCTCAGCTGGAAAAGAGAACTTACAGGATCAAAGGATCAATGGTTCTATAGGATTTTAGATATCCTAAAAACAAAAGAAAACCACAAAATCACAGATCTAGAACTGAGATGACTCTGAAGGACACAGTCTAAGTAGATGAGGAAACTGAGGCAATCAATCGCACATTAATGATTTCCCCCCATAGTTAGTGGATATCTGAACCAGGATCATAAGTCAGATCATTTTCACTTCATTTCACTTCATCCACTAGAAAAGCTTATATGCAGCTTAAAGAAAAATAGGATGAGTGGAAAAAGGAGTACTTGAGAAGGGATTAGAAACAGTTGAACTGGTATTCAATTTAATAAATATTTATTGATCACCTCATTGGTCCAAATCACTGTATTGGGTGGGAATAAAAAGATGAAAAGGAAATGAATTCTTCCTTAATAGAGGTTACAATACTGTAGGAAAGATAAGTCATGTAAGGGTTAGGTTGATTAATTTACCCATCCCATCTCATTTAAAGTAAGTCATAAGATGTCTTTATATCTTATCTATGGGGAAAACAATCAATCTAAATTACAGGTTTGAGTTTCAGACAGCCAGAGGATTTAGCCTAAATGCAAAACATAAAACTAAAACTTGGAACTAAAGTGACAATGTCCAGGATAGGGTAAAGAAACTTGAATATGTTATATGAGTGATCTATAAATTATCAGGTAAGTTGAGAAATGAGTCATTCAAGAGGTTGGAGTAAATAGAGTGTTCCAGTAAAACAAATAAAGCAAAATAAAATAGCCCACCTCTTGAAAAGGAACAATATGGTTAGGGGATTGAAAAGGAGGAGAAACCTTGACTTTGTCCTTAGCTAAATCTCCTTATTTCTCTCTTCCCTTCCTCCATCCCACCCCAATCTTTGACTGGAAGAATATGTTTCACTTTTCAAAGGGGCCAGAAAATGACAGATTTCTTGTTTTCTTTTTCAATGTCCTAGGGACCCTTATGGGTTAGATGATGGCAAAGAGATA
Source organism: Macrotis lagotis (assembly GCF_037893015.1). Lineage (NCBI taxonomy): Eukaryota > Metazoa > Chordata > Mammalia > Peramelemorphia > Peramelidae > Macrotis > Macrotis lagotis. The sequence goes on along the minus strand of NC_133663.1, from coordinate 29,119,089 downwards.
AGGACAGATTAGATATCAATTCATAATTACATAAGAAATCCATCAAGGAAACTGCACCATACTTAAGAGAAACTTCTTAAGCACTCTATAGCTGGGAAAGGAAAAAAAACCAATACAATCATCAGGAGCTGTGAATTATTCCTTTGTCACATATTTTTTCTAATCCTGAGATAATTTCCCCCAGAATCCATAGATTCTTGTGGGAAAGCATATCATAGACTTTTGGGGAGATGTTTTGAATTTATTGTCATATTGGAGCAACTTAGTATCTTAGTTATCTATGATAAAAACTACACTACTAGGGGTTCAAAGGTATGACATAAGAAACTTATCTCCAAATCCTCAGGAGTACTCCTAGAATCTTGAAGATGACACAGCCTTACTTCTGGACCTAAGATTCATTTTGAGGAGTGCAAATTGAATGCAGTTTATGTGAGTTATAGACACATGGACACATAACTATAATGCAAGATAGAATAGGAAAAAGGAATATAAGCTATAACATATGCTCTGAGAACTGAGTAAAGAAAGAAACTTCTAGGTGCAGAGAGGAGAGTGTTTGGTTGAAATACTGCTCAGGACCATAGATCATAGATTAAGAACTGGATGGAACTTTGAAGGTCATGCACTCCAAACCACTATTTTATGGAAGAGTCCCAGGGAGGTAAAGTGATTTGTCCAATGTCACAAAGGCAACAGAGATGGGATTCAAACCCAGGTCTTCTAACTTACTCTGGCTCCATACTGAAGGGGTAAGAGTACCTTGGGGAGATTAATTATGATCAACCCAGATAAGACTAAGACTAAGAGAACTAGAGATAACATGAAAAAGATAGATTTAGAAGATAATATATATCAAAATACATCAGTACTTTGGTGAAAGATTGCTTGAGATGGGTAAATACTCTTCTCAAAGAATGTGATGAAATTTAAAGTAAAATTTCAAGGATCTCAAGGCAACTACTCAGGAAGATCCAGTTCAAAATTCAACTTCAGACCATTACTAACTGCATGATTCCGATCAAGTCATTTAACCTCCATATGACTCAGTTTCCTTATCTGTAAAATAGGGATAATCATAATACTGGGATAATTTTAGGACAAAATTACATAATATTTATAAAATACTTGCCAAGCTCTGCAATGCTTTATAAATATGAATTGAATTAACTTCTTGGTTTTCCTATCGTTAAATAGAAATAATATTACTCACAGTATTTTCATGAGAAAAGTGTTTTGTGGGCCTGAAAAAGCCATGAACATGTAAGGTCCTCCTCATCTCTATCATAATCATTATCATCACTAATAACATCATTATCTAGATCATCATCTTTATCATTTCCAACACTATCTTTACCATCACCAAAATAATGTTGCTACCATCAACATATTTATCACCATCACTATCATTATTATCAACTTCATCCTTATCACCATCATCATCACTATCTTTATCACAATCATTATCATCACTTCAATCCTCAACATTATCATCAAAATTCATATTTTCAACATCATCACTATCTGTATCCTCATCGTTACCATCTTTATTATTACTCCTCATCACTATTACTACCATTACTATCTGCCCTGTCGTCAAAATCACCGTCCCATTTTTGATATGATCAAATCATCATCAGTCATTACTATCATCTTTATCTTCATCCCAAACACCACCATGCCCACCATTTTCTCTTTCTTCTCATTACTTCCATCCCTTTTTGTCAGAATCCTCATTATCCTTACCCCTACTAGTATTACATCCACATAGCACCATTACCACCTTTATCATGACATCATTTTCACTTGTCTCAACATCATGTAAAAACCAATGCAATCTTTTCATTGACTTTTGAAAAAAGTCAAAGAAATTTTAGTTAAAGTGACTTGTTTAACATTTTGACATAGATTGCATTGATGCATGCAAACTATTTTGGCTATTAACCAAAAGTTTCAAGCTGTTTTGCTCACATTGCTGCAACTGAATTTACATTGGGTATCCAAAAATGTCTTGGCAGTGAAAACCAGGAATGGAGTTGGTTATGCTATTATGACATTCTATATATTTTCATGAAGAATGGAGGAGTTACTCATGTAGGAAGACTAAAGTCAAGTGAATCAAAGCAGTTAATCAGTCAAATCAGTTAAAACCTACACTGTAAAATATTTTGCTTCTACAGTCACAACATATTCTGTTGAATGATGTGATAGGGATTTGGCCAGGAGGTGTTGTCATTTCCTTAAACTAAGAATCATATAATCAGAACTGGAAAAGATCCTCGATGTCACCTGAATAATAATCTCTCTTAAAACCTTCCCGATAAACTGTTATTTGGCCACTTTTTGGAAGAAATACATTTCAGGGAAGCCAACTTCCTCCTAAGACAGCCAACTGTCCTTGAGGAAAGGTCTTTAGGAAGGACTTTTCAAGCTGAAATTGTTTTTCTTGCAGCTTCCACTGATTCCAGTTCTTCTCTCTGGGCCAGAAATAACAAGTTGAATGTCTCTTTTCTATGAAAGCTCTCCACTTACTTGAAGATAGCTTTCGTATCTTCTCTGGGCTATTCACACGATTATTTCAACCAGTACTCACATCTCAAGGATACTTGCTACATGAGGCACCCTCTTCTGAACATTTTCAAGCTCATTGATACCCTTCCCAAAATGTAGAATCCTAAACTAAGCATAATACCAAAGATATTGTCTGATCAGGTCAGTGGCCACAGAGGTATCACCTCCTTAGATTCAGAACCTGTGACTTAATGAAACTTCAAATGTTTTTCTTAAATCTTTCTTCAGAAAATATTATCATGCAATGGATTTTAAAGATTTACTAAATAGCACATAGTAAGGAGAAGTTAACTAGAAAATGCAGGAAAATTAGCATTTTGATTTATGTTTTACCCTGTTCCTAAGAAGCAAGTGATTGTGATAAAAATAAAGGTGGCAGGTGATAGGGATGATCAAAACCTGGTAAATGTAATTAAAGTTACAACAAAGAGAGTAGTGGCAGTATTTATGGCATTGTTAATAATAATGGTATTCAAAGTGATGATGACAAAAACCTGAATGAAAATGTTTTATTAAAAAGAATAGCCTAGAACCTAACCCTCATGTAGTAAGGAAACACCATGTTGTTGCTTTTGCTGAGACGTTTCAGTTGTGTCCAACTCTCTGTGAACTCATTTGAGGTTTTCTTGGCAAAGATATTGGAGTGGTTTGATATTTCCTTCTCTAGCTCATTTTATGAGTAAGGAAACTGAGGCAAACAAGGTTAAGTGTTCGGTCATAGCTAGTAAGAGTCTGAGATCAGATCTGAACTTAATGTCCTTCTGATTCCAGGACTGGCACTCTATCCACTGCACCACCTTGCTGCCCCAAACACAATATATTAAATACTTATTATATTTTATTATGTTCATGAGATTATAGACTGAAATCAGGAAAGCCCAGACTCATTTCCAACTTCTGGTACTAGTCACCTGTGTGACCCTGAACAAGATACTGTAGAACTTGACCCTCGGTTTACCCATATGTAAAATGGGGATAGCATGATATGTATTGCCCTCCTTATAAACTTGTGTGAGGATGGAATGAAAGGATGGAGGTCAAGTGTTTGCAAATGTGGAAATAAATGCTAGAGTCAATTATCCTTCTCCTGCTGACCCTACCACTGTGATCAATCATTTTGACCTTGACGTGAAGAGCTGTCACTACCTTCCTGGCAACTAGGTCCTGTCCATCCAGATGTGCAGACACATTGTCCAGTCTTAGGATCACAGCTGGCTCCATTGTGACAGTTACAGACTTGACGGCAACCTTCACCATCAGGATTAAACTGGAGACCTAGGAAATGGGCAAGCAGAATGTAAGGAGAAAATTAGCTCTCACCAAAAGAAGGCTAATGACTGAGTCATATTGCATTTGAAGAATTTCAAAATTCTTTATTTTACACAAATCAGTGCTCTGAGGTAAGTGATATTATTACCCCATCAGACAGGTGAGGAAACAAGACTCCAAAGAGGTAAAGTGATTTTTCTCCAGAATATGTGGTAATGAAGTATCTGATCATTGGATTTAGATATAAGTCTCCCTGACTCCACATTGAATCCTCTGGAGAGGTAGCTAACTGGCACAGTGGATAGAGTTGTGGTTCTAGAGTTAGCAAGACCTGAGTTTAAATCCTGTGTGACCCTAGGCAAGACACTTAACCTCTCTTTACCTCAGTTTCCTCATCTGTACAATAGAGATAATGACAGCACCTACCTCCCATTAATATTATAATGATGAAATGAGATGACAAATATTAACACTCTGCAATCATTAAAAAATTAGCTATTATCATATAATTATTATTATGATTACTACCCAACCTATCATGTTATATAAAAAAATAACATATATGAAGCAACTCTTTTAACTGAGGTTTTTGGGGAAAGAACATATGAATTTCATAATGGAAGCTAACAGGAGTCCTCTTTCCACAGACTGTGAGATCCATCCTCCTTTGTGTACCAGAAGCCTTTTTGCATGGGTCTTCATCAAAGTCAGATAGGTGATAGATCAGCGGTGTCCCTCCTGTTCCCCTGAATGTCTTTGTATTAAACTAATGGTCCAGTAGAGCCAGCAGTCCGACAGGCTGATTATTTATTTGCAATCTGGGAAGAGAACTGACAGGTCCATTGTTTTAATTGTCCATTTTTCATGGGTTGAGGCATGATCTCACCCAGATCTTTGTTTCTTGGTCAAAGAATAAACATATCAGAGCCAGTATCCCAGAGCAGCTGGATCTTACTGGAGCCTGGGTCTTCTCTCAGGCTGCAACTGCTTCTGAACCATAGACTTTGGGGATTTTTCTTTGGGTTATCTCAGTATAGCATCTCCTTCCTCTCTTTCAGAACCAACCTATGATGTCAACTTGCTGGTCTGATTGTTCTTGGAAACAATGCAACCAACAGCAGGAATCTGAGCAAAGAAAACATCTAAGGGTCCCAGGACTCCCAAGGGGCTCCCAGAAGAAGGGCCTTGTCCCAGGCTCATTTAGAATCATGGCATACTATGTCTGGAAGGAAACTTTGAGATCATCTCAGTCAACCTGCTATATCTGAGGCCCAGCTATAGGGCTACCAGTGTTCTAGTATTAGTAAGTATTGGATCACTCACTCCATCCCTCTTTCCACTCTTTTGAGATTGTTTCATTGATTCATGTTGGAGAGGAAAACCAATGACCAACAGAAAACACTGACTGTATTTTAACCCTTTGAGATGCTACCATATGGGGTAGTAGTGTGAACTCAAATTTCTTTACTGAAGCTAACAAGGGTGAGCATGCGATACATGTAATTCTGTCAGGGATGTACCTATTTTTAGAAATGAATAAGTTTAATAAACACTTGAATTATTAGAACCCAGAATAAATTCCCTATTTTTCAAGAAATAAACAAGATTGAGGTATAATTTAAATGATAGAATACAAATAATTTATAATTTCCACTGTTTTAGAGTTAGAAGGGATCTTGGTAGTTGAGTTCAAATCCTTATTTTACAGATAAAGAAGATGAAAGACAGACTGCAGCTAGTCCTCTCTGCATCTCACCTCCCCCATTAGAAAGTGGATTATCCAAGTAAAGCCCTCTACTCACCACAGATCCAGCAAATTGGATATTTGTCTGGTGAGAATATAGAATTTTAAGCTGTAAAGAGGTCAAAGGGATTCTAACTCAATTCTCTTTCATACATATCAAAAATTGTTGTAGTTGGAAAGTCAGTTAGTCAATCAACAAATATTTATTAAAGCATCATTATGTGCACTAATGATATCAAGAAGAGGAAAAACATGATAGATAGTCTCAAGAGATCACATTCAAATTGGATAAATGACATACAAACAACTGTCCATATATGTTGTATACATCATAGATGGCAAGTAGCCTAAAAGGGAAGGCACCAGCAATAGGGAGAGTGGGGGAGGAATAAACAGGTCTCCTGTGGAAGAATGAATTTGGATGAAGGAACAACAAGGAACAGTCATTATGTCATGTCCCTCTTAAGTCTTCCAATCCCCAAACTAACCCTTCTCCTTCAAACAATCCTCAAATGACATGAATGCAAAACCCTTTACTGACATGATGGCCCTCTTCTTTATGCAATGACTTTCCTAAAAAATGGGGCTGGTGATCATCAACAATCCCTCTCTTATCTTGGCTCACTCCCTGTCTCCTGACACCTTCTCTGCTACTTACAAATATCCCATGTCTTCCCCATCTTCCAAAGATCCTTGATACTTCTCGGGCAATATCTCTCGTTCTCATTTCTGCTAAACTCCTTGAACAAGTCATCTAAATGTTTCCAATTCCTCACTTACTACTCCCTTCTAAACACTGCTATCTGGCTTCTGACCTCATCATTCAACTGGTACAGTTTTCTTCAATAGTCTCAAATTCCCAATAGTCTCTTTTTTGTTTATTTGTTTGTTTGTTTTGCAAGGCATTGGGGTTAAGTGGCTTGCCCAAGGCCACACAGCTAGGTAATTATTAAGTGTCTGCAGTTGGATTTGAACCCAGGTACTCCTGACTCCAGGGCTGGTGCTCTATCCACTGCACCACCCAGCCGCCCCTTCAATTGCCAACTATAACAAACTTTTTTCCCCCTCCATTCACATCCTTCATCTCTGCAGAATTCGCCAATGTCGAATAGCTTTTCCCGGTTACTTTCTCCTTTGACAGGTGACCTCAAAGGGAAGGCACCAGCAATAAGGAGAGTGGGAAGAAATAAATGGGTGTCCTGTGGAAGGATGGATTTGGACTAAGTCTTGGAGGGATCCATGAAAACTGGGAGGGAGAGCATTCCAAATTTGGGTTTTATTTTGGTTCTCCTCTTACCTGACCAAATGGATCTTAATCTCTTATACTGTATTTATATTCTGATCATGTGCCCTGACTTTGGGTGACCTCCACATCTCTAGATCCTCTCAGATTTGTCTCTATATTATCTCCCTTGATGATGTCATTAGCAGTTCCCATGGGATCAGTTATCATCTCTAGTTAGGTGATTCCTGATCCTTATATTAAACCTGAATTTTTCTCCTAAGCTCCAATCTCCCATTTCTTTTTTTTTTTCCTTTTTGCAAGGAAGTGGGGTTAAATGACTTACCCAAGGTCACACATCTATTAAATATCAAGTGCCTGAGACCAGATTTGAACTTAGGTCCTCCTGACTCCAGGGCTGGTGCTCTATCCACTGTACTACTTAGCTGCTCTGAATCTCCCATTTCTCTTTAAACTGGATATACTGAATGCATTTCAGATTTCCCATGCCCAAAACAAAAGTTATTATCTTTCCCTTCTGAACCCTCTCTTATTCTGAATTTTCCTATTAATGATGAGGATGTCATCATCTTCCAAGTTTCCCAGGTTTTCAGTTTTAATATTCTCATCCAAAAGAGCAAATATAAAGTCAAATATTGTTTTTTTATTTCCACCACATCTCTTCCTTATGTCCCTTTCTCTCTGCCCATAGAGGCACTAGATCAGTTCAGGCTCTCTTCATCTTATAATTGATTTTCCTGCTTCAAGTCCTTCCCTTCCATTCATCTTTCATACAGAAACAAAAGTTATCTCCCTAAAGTATAGGTCTGACAGTGTCATCCCCCTGCTCTCATACACTTTCAGTAAACTCAGGAGGATCCCTATTAGCTACAATATCTTGCAATAAAGATCTTTGTCACTGATGGAACTTCACCACCCTGCCTCTTTCTTCCTTCCCATTTTTCTCCAACATTTCTTCTCTCTATGTGCTCTGTGGTCTGACAGTACTGGAGTACTTGGTGTACCTTGAACATGTCTCTCCGTCTCTAATCTCTATGCTTTTGCATGTGGTCCCATCCCCTCACCCCTGCCCCTAGTCCTTTCTCCTCTCTTCCAGTCCTGGCCATTTCTGGCTTCTTTTAAGCTTAAATTCCACCTTGGCAGGAGGCTTGCCCCTTTCTATCCTCCCTGTTCCTATTCCAAGTCACTTGAGCTTTCCCCTCTGTTTCTCCATTTATATGTAGGTCAAGGATGGTTATTGGTTTGGTCTTGCTTTGTGTTCTGTACTGTTAGCACAAGCAGGTACCCGGCTCCTAGGACACCCTTCATTTCTTTAACTGACTAATCAGAGCTGAATATATTATACTAGATGAAGTCTTCTCAGGGCAGATCCCCCCAAACCGCCTAGATCTAGGTGCTATTCCTCTTTTAATAAAGTCCAAGGTTTCAATACATTTCTTGACTGTGCTGTATATTGTTGACTTGTATTAAATAAACTCACATTGAGATGTTTGGGCTATAAGCAGTAGGTACTAGATGCAGGATGGAGACCCAGGTTCCAGGAATCCACAGCTCTTTGCCATTCTGCTATGCTGTTCTAAGATCACAGCATCCTAGGACCAGAGGTCTGGAGTAGGAAAAGACAAGAATATCATCTAATCTGACTCTGGAACCTGAGATCTAGAGAGGCCAGAGACTTCCCTATTGCCTAGGGACATTTGTATCTGGTTGCCTGCCTCTGCCTCTGGCATTCTTTCCAGTTCACCAAGCCATCTCTCAAATTCCAACTTGTGCAATTCTGGGCAGGCCTGGAACCACATCAAGGCAGAGCAGTTGGCCAGCCACAAAGCATAATTTTAGGGAATTAAAAGACATCTTGACCAGCTCCCCAATTACTCCCTCCACTGATCTACTAATGTTTCACCTATCCCTCCTCCCTGTCATGGAATTCTGAACATTAGATTTACTAAAGGGTTAGACAATAAAGGCAGGGACACGGTCCAGAGAAAGGCCACAACAAATACTTATTTGTAACTTAGCACCTAACTTCTAACCCTTTTTTATTAAAACAGATCAGTTTATTACATTACCTCCCCTTCACCTTGTAACACAGAATATTGGTAGCAGTTGGGAGATGGAGGAGAGGTGGTAGAGCATATCTACAGCAACCCAAGGCTAACATGACATTTTCCTCAACATGCATGTAGAGTGTAAAAACCAAGATCTCTTTTACAGATGCGAAGATAAAGACTCAGAGAATGCTCATTCACTCTGCTAGGGCCACAGAGGCAGTGAGAGAACAAACTGTAGGTGACAGCAGGTAAGTGGTTGGTCAGCTCTGAGCCCTGGCTATCCCACAGCAGCCTGTGGACGTTGGAAACAAATCTGCCTGCTTGTCAGGATCATCGATTTTGAGTTGGAGGGCTGAGATGAGGAAATCAAGGCTCAGAGCCTGGGGATTGTGGGTCTCAGTTTTCTCAGGTGGTTTCCATGATATCAATGGCTTCTTTCTGTTGATTATATGAACCCAAGCGCATCTGTAATGATCCAACTCAACGGCTGCTGATTCAATCCTCTTTCCACAATGCCACAGATTGCACTCAACTACCTTTATATAGTGTTTAATATAGAGCTCTAATAGGACCAATACAAAATAAATATTTGTTGAATGAAGGAATGATTGAATGAATGAGAATTAGGCTACATTATTCTTTGCTTTGCTATTAAATTTAAAGTGTTGGGTTGAATTGATTAAAGTAGGTATGGCACAAAATAACACACACATACACAAAACATGAGTATGAACAATCACTACTCTTAGTGATCTGAATAATTTAAAGGAATTGAAGGATGTGGTCAGGGAATTGTAATCATGGAAGCAAAAAATTGGGGAACTGAAAGGGCCTTCATCTAGTCCAACCCAACTGGCCCAACTTGCAACCTAAAGGAATCCTCTCTATAAAATATCCAGGGTGTCTAGCCTCTACTTAAAGACAGCCTGTGAGGAGGACCCTATCTTATTTTGAGGCAATCCATTTAACTTTGAAACAACTGTCTCCTTGTTAGAGAGTTTTCCTTGATATAAAATTTAAAGCTATCCTTTAATGACTTCCTTTCATTGCGGCTTGTTCTGCCCTCTTGGGTCAAACAGAGTAATTCTAATCTACTTTGAACAACTCTGCCCCATTTAAATCCAATTCACAAGTAAGTCGAGATACTGCCCAAGGAAGTCATTTATCTTCTTTAAAAATGAAGGATAAGCAACAGCAATAATCTTTTTTGTGGTAGCACTTCAAATGTTTTGGGGAAAAAAATAATATTCTCTTTGTAGCCCTCATTTCCCAATCTTCACTTCTTTAGGGTCTTTGGAAACCCCAGGCCCTTTACCATGTTATCTCTTCAGGTTGTCAATATTCATTTTAAACAGTGTCATCTAAAAGAAAATACAATTTTCCAAATTAGGTCTGACTTAGGCAAAATACAGAAGGGTAGCCATCTTCTCATCTCCCCTTCTCCTAATAAAAACTCAGAATACATTGCCATTGTTGGTGATCACATATCATTACTGACTCAGATGGAGCTTTCGTTCTATCAAAAACCTCTAATTTCTTTTCAAACTGTCATCTATTTCAGTTGCTATCAGTTTTCTACTCAAGTTGATTTTTTTTTTCAGTGCTGTAATTCTATGATAATTTCCTGAATGTTTCCCTCAGTTCCTTTAAACTATAAAGATCCATGAGGGAAGCAATTGAACATACATATAGTATACATAGGATGACTTGGTAATGACAGTGGATAGAGTGTGGGGCCTGAAGTCAAAAAGACTCATCTTCACAAGTTCAAATATGGCCTCAGACACTAGTGTGTGATCCTGGACAAATCACTAAACACTGTGTACCTCAGTTTCTCATCTGTAAAATGAGCTGGAGAAGGAAATGTCAAACTACCTCAGTATCATTGCCAAGAAAACACCAACTGGGCTCATGAAGAGTCAGAAATGACTGAAAAACCACTGAATAATGAAAATGATATCATTTTCATTATTCAGTGGTTTTTCAGTCATATCCGAAGTCATATATAAAGAGGTAAATATGGATATGTATGTCTATTTACCTCTTTGGAATATCATCTAGGTGTTATCTAGACTTAGCTCAATGATATAGCCAGTCTAGATTTTTCTTTTAATCCAGGGCTTTCATTCCTGTGTTAATGATTCCATCCAGTCTCAAGTCATTTGCAAATGTATTATACATGCCATCTATGTCTCACATGCCATGTTTGACCCATTGTCATCAATAATATGTGATACATTAACATTTCCATTATGTCTATGGGCCTACTCACCACAATATAATCAAATACTAATACTCATAATTATCTTGGCAACGAAGAATAATATTATTTAGAATCAGCAAATTGAGTGAAGATGGATGGGCCTTAAAAAGGTACACTTGGAGGGCAGCACCAGGATTAGGAAGAAGGGATATGTTTATAGCAGACACAAGATTTTTAAATGCATATGTACAAAAACTTCAGGCAAGCTCCATGTTCCTTTCTTTTGTGTCTTTGAAATTGTGGCACATAGCAAAGGGATTTAGAGTTATATAGTCCTGGATTTGGATTCCACCTTGGAAAATTATTAGGTGTGAGTTTCTGGGCAAGGCACCCAAAGCTTCTGATCATCTTTCCTCATGTGGAAAATGAAGATAATAATACTACCTACCTCACAGGTCAGTGAGGATCAAATGAATTCATGTAGGAAAAGGATTTTGCAAAGCAAAAAATTCTATTAAAATGAGAGCTATTAATATTCTCTCATAGACAAAAATCAAATGAAACAATATGGACCTCCTCCTCTAAGGAACATTAAGCAGGTTTCCTTTGCTTTCCAAAGGTTTTAGTTTTCTTTTGTTTTAACTAAACAGTCCTGTCAACTGGCAGTGATCTATTTTTCTAGTTTAGTATCCAAGTGGTCTCCTCCCTATGCATCATAATATTTTTGCTAAACTGGTTCATCCATCATTCCACAGACATAGAGATCTCTGAGTCCTCTCTCATGATTATTTCTATGCCTGAACCTCCTTCTCTTTATTTTGGTATTGGTAATCTTACCTATCCTTCAAAAAGTCCACTTTATATCCCCTTCCTTCAGGAAGACTGACTTGACCTTCCAGTCAGAAATTATTATGTCGGACCAATGTCTCATGCCATATGCAAAAATAAGGCCAAATAGGTAAACAAAATAAGGGAGCATGGAATAATGTACCTTTCAGATCTATGGATAGAAGAGTGTATGAACAAACAAAAGTCCAAGAAGCTGATGGGAAGTAAAATAGATAATTTGGATTGCATGAAGTTAAAAAGCTTTTGAAGAAATAAAACTAATGCAGTCAAAATTAGAAGAAAAGCAGGAAAGTGGGGATGTTTCACAGAAATTTCCTTAGTTAATGACCTCGTTTCTCACATTTATGGGGAACTTAGCCAAAGGATATGATAGACAGTTTTCAGAAGAAGAATTGTAATCAATAGTCACATACAAAATGTTCTAAATCAATATTGATTATAGAAATATAAATTAAAACAAACCTGAGGTACTATTTCATACCTATCATATTGGCTGACAGGATGGGAAATGAAAATGGCAAATATGGGATGGGATGTGGAAAAATTGCATTGTTGGTAGAGTTGTGAACTAGTCTAATCATTCTGGAAAACAATTTAGAATTGTACCCAAAGAGTTAAAGAAAAACTGTTCAAATCTTTTGACCAAGCAATAACATTTCTAGGCCAGTATTCTAAAGGGATCAATGAAAAAGGGAAAGGACCAATATTTACAAAAATCTTTATAACTGCTCTTTTATGGTGATAAAGATTTCAAAACTGAGGGGTTAACCCATCAATTGGGAATGACTGAACAAGTTGTGGGATATGATTTGTGATAGAATACTATTGTGTTAAAAGAAATTATGGTAGATGGTTTCAGAAAAAAACCATTCGTTCCATTCTATTACATTGTCTCATTCACATATTTAATCATACGAGCCTTTATTAAGCACTTTATATAGGTAACGAACTAAGAATGCAAAGAAAAATATAAAAAGTCTTTTTTCTTTTTTTTAGGGTTTTTTTTTTGCAAGGCAAATGGGGTTAAGTGGCTTGCCCAAGGCCACACAGCTAGGTAATTATTGTCTGAGACCGGATTTGAACCCAGGTACTCCTGACTCCAGGGCTGGTGCTTTATCCACTATGCCACCTAGCCGCCCCAAAGTCCTTTTTCTTTAAGGAACTTTCATCCAATCTGGGGACAGAAGAAGGTAGAAGAGGCTATGTACACATAAACATACAAGAGATAGAACTATATCATGCATGTATCATACATAATTCACACAGATATGAATACACACATACATGTATATACATACACGAACACAGTTTATACACGCATCTATGCTCGCCTGTATCCACACATACAACATGTATGCACATACACATGAATCTAACAATTGGGAGTTATTAGAATGTGAGACTGACTCCATTTTCCAATAGTGAATAGCATAGGACCTGATTGTTAGAGGAAGCCTGCTTTTCCAAGAAGTGAAGTGAAGAGGAAGGGCATTTGTGGCAATTTGTGACCAAAAATTTGGTATCTGGGTCAAGTGGATCATTTTCTCTGGAACCTAAGAGTTTTTGAGTTTGAGTTAACCAGACCCAGAAAGACTGGCTTTCACTAAGTTGTGAAGGACTAGAAATGTCAATCATGTTTTTTCCAAGAAGAAATAGGAAGTCAATGAGGATTCTTGAGCAGGGCAATGGTGTGGTCAGGCATAGGCTTTGGGGAGATCATTTTTGGCAGCTGTGAAGAAGATTGATTACAAAACCCACTGCTGAATTGCAAACTTGCTCACTTCAAGGGCCCTGGCTTGATGATTCCCACCCACCTTCCAAGCACCCACCTAACACAAGACTTTATAAAAAAGTAAGTTGTGAAAAGAATATATGACCAGCAAAAACAAAACACAAGCAACTTTCTGTCTAGTTAGCTTTGAAAATCACTCAAACTCTCAAAATCCTTAAAAAGAACCGAGGTACAATAAATAGTGATACACCCCCCACCCAGCTAATTTCTATTCTGCATGAGTTAGCTGTTGAATACTGTTGCACGGGGAGTAGGCATGGCAGCTTCAGCCCTAGGCTCTTTGTGTTATTTTTATTATTTACTGTCTTCTGAATTGTACAAATATTCTGTTCCTTTGCATGGCCAGCTTTGATATTCATTCACCATGAGCAGCCCCTCAAGACTGAACTAAGATCAATGAGAAAAGATTCAAAATTAGCCAAGGTTCCTGATTTAAAAAGTGACACGTATTGAACTTTTAATGGATACAAAAATTCTGAATTAGGAAGGGAAAAGAGCTTTGATAAATTGAATGTATCTATTTCAACTTCTCTAATTTTCAGTTTTCTGAAATGAATGAGATCATGATTGTAGAGATGGAGGAACCTTAGAGATCATCCTTGTCTATCCCCTTTATTTTAAAACAAATAAGGACCCAGGCCTGAGGAGATGAAATGGCTTGCCCAGGGTAGAAAATGGTGGAACTGGAATCTGACATCATGTACTTTGTCTCCAAATCTAGAGGTAATGTAAATTCAAAACCCATCCATGTTACTGTTTAATTCTGTGTCTGGGTAGGTCACTAAAACTACCTTGATCTCAGTGTGCTCAGTGTTAAGTGGAGATACTAATAACATCTTCCTAATAGGATTGTGGAGAGGATCAAGGGAAATAACATGATGTGATTTGTTTTGTGGTTGTTGAGTCATTTCAAATACATTTGGGATTTTCTTGGCAATGATACTATAGTAATTTGACATTTCCTTCTTCAATGAGGAAACTGAGGCAAACTGGGAGAAATGGCTTGCCCAATGTTATACAACTAGTAAGTGTCTGAGGTTGGATTTGAACTCAAGAAGATGAATCTTTCTGATTCTAAATCTAGTGCTCTATACAATATGGTGCCACTTAGTTGCCCTAGGGGAAGTGCTTTGAAAATCTCAAGACACTCTATAAATGTCATTCATTATAGTAGGAGTACAAGGTGACTTTGGGCAACCCATTGGATGTCTACCTGCTTCAGGTTCGTTTCCTGTCAAGCAGAGATAATTCTCAACCTATATCATGTATTACCAGGAGACTCAATAACATATGGAAAGCATATTGTCAGCATTAATAATCTATAAAAAATTCAGTATTTATTATCTTTTTAATAAGGATAATATGAAGCCATCTGCTGAAGCTCCTGCCACATACGTTACTTTGATCTATGCCAGTTATTCTTGGTTCTTCAACAGTCGGGCATAGATGAACTCATCTATTTCATCAGTTTTTGTTTGCATGCTATCCTTGCATAAGTCACCTATACCCTTAATAACTTGAAAGCTTTTTCATTTGTGTCCTGGGAACAATTAGAGCAGCTTTTAATCTGATTAAGTTTAGCACATATCATTCCAGGATACATCAGGGCTATGGCTAAGCCTTTTTGAACCAGGCCTCCCCCTTCTGGATGACCCCATCCATGTTGGGTGGTCCTTGACCACTCTAACCAGAAGATTCAGAGGCAGATCACTTCTAGGGTTCATTGGCAGTCTTTGAACTGAGCTGCCAAATCCAACCTCACTCCACAGTCTGGAAACTCCCATGTCGATTCATTGTGAACACAGAGACAGAGTGCCATTGTTAACGTGACCTTGACCATGATCTTTGGGACGGTAGTGGCAAAAAGGGCTTAGAGACCTGAGCTTTTTCTGTGGAGCAGCGGATCAATCAAGTTACTTTCAAGCGTTCCACAAAAGCTTGGGCGCCATTTTCCTAGTGATAGAAGTTCAGCCAGTTTCCCCTGGAAGATGGAGGTGACATCGAAGACAAAGGGCTCCATTACTTAATTAAGCTTAATAAAATACCAGGAGTCAACTTTGCTGTGTTTTGAAATAGTTAGAAGATTGAATAGGGGCAACCCAAGAGGTTGTTATCCTACAGAGACTCTTTGAAATGAAGCTTCCATGGGAACCTTTCACAAAGGAGGGGGGAAGCCCCCAGTAACTTGGATAGTCCCATTAAACTAACTTGTCCAAGCCTGATCAGATGGCTGAGTAAGAGAGCCTCTGGATATGGGGTCAAGGCAAACGAGCACTGGAACTGCAGTAAGAAGACACTCTGACCTCAGTTAGGTTTTGACTTCTATAAAATTTCAGTTTTTACCATCAGTAAAATACGTGCATTGTAGACTATGCCAGAATAATGAAAAGGGTAAGTAAAGGTTATCTAAGAACCACTAGAAGGACTTACCCCAAAATTACTGCCCCCAATGCCTGCATAACTCATCATCTCATTATTATTTTGTTTTAGAGCATTGATTCTTAATCTTTTTTTTTAATATCATGAGCCCCTTTGGCAGTCTAATAAAAACCTATGTGTCCTTTCTCAGAATGCTTTTAGTTGCACCAAATAAGCTACAGTGGATTATAAAAGAAGCTAGAAATATTGGAAAGGTTATCAAAATATTTTTAAAGCAAAGTTTAGACCCCCACCCCTCCAATTTAGAAAGGTACCTTTTGGACTTATTCTTACGCCTTTCTAAACTTTCAAACTTAACTCTTTGCTCTTCCTGAAATAAAACATTTCATCTCCTTCCTCTCTGCCTTTGTCTATGTCTGGAATGGATGCTTTTCCTGCCTACACCATTTGAAAGCTCCTTTTTTTCTATCTTTCAGCTGTGAGTGCCACCCTTCCCCCCTCAACACTTTGTTTTTATTTAGTTCTTTGTTTGAATTTTATTTCCCTGGAGGGATTAAAATTTCTCTGGGAGAAGGGAGTTTTACTTGATTGTTTTTTTTCTTTTTCTTCTTTCTTTTTTCTTTTCTTTTCTTTTTTCTTTTCTTTTCTTTTCTTTTCTTTTCTTTTCTTTTTCTCTCCTCCTCCTCCCCTCCCCCTCCCCTCCCCTCCCCTCCCCTCCCCTCCCCTCTCCTCCCCTCCCCTCCCCTCTCCTCTCCTCTCCTCCCCTCTCCTCTCCTCTCTCTCCCTCTCCTCTCCTCTCCTCTCCTCTCCCTCTCCCTCTCCCTCTCCCTCCCTCTCCCTCTCCTCTTCTCTTCTCTTCTCTACTCTTCTCTTCTCTTCTCTTCTCTTCTCTTCTCTTCTCTTCTCTTCTCTCCTCTCCTCTCCTCTCCTCTCCTCTCCTCTCCTCTCCTCTCCTCTCCTCTCCTCTCCTCTTCTCTTCTCTTCTCTTCTCTTCTCTTCTCTTCTCTTCTCTTCTCTTCTCTTCTCTTCTCTTCTCTTCTCTTCTCTTCTCTTCTCTTCTCTTCCCTTCCCTTCCCTTCCCTTCCCTTCCCTTCCCTTCCCTTCCCTTCCCTTCCCTTCCCTTCCCTTCCCTTCCCTTCCCTTCCCTTCCCTTCCCTTCCCTTCTCTTCTCTTCTCTTCTCTTCTCTTTTTTTTTCTTACTTTTTTCTTTTGTCCCCGTATCTCCTGTAACTTAAAAAGTATCTGGGACATACAAGGGACTCAGTAAATGTTTAGTGACTATTTGCTTCATTCATTTGCACCCTGATTCCTTCAGTGAGTAGGGATCAGAGAAGCAGCTCTCTATGGTGGAGAAAGGGATGGTTTTGAAAGAAAAGGAGCTTGCTTTGAGACCCACCCCCAGCCTTCTTGCTAGTAAGGGGGCCTTAAGCTTTATTCCTTTAGCCTCTCAGTGCTCACACACATTTGCTTGCTTCCCAGCTTGTGCTGATAGATCAGATAAATAGAGTCCTGTATAATTATTAGTTATTATTATTATTATTCCTTTCCTGGAGAAAGCTACTCACTCAGAAGACAGGATAAGCCCGACCTGGAGGCCCGAGTTTAAATATGGCTACAGATACTAACTGCATGAACCTGAACAAGTCATTCAATGCTGATTGCCTCAGTTTCCTCATCTGTACAATATAAAATGAACTGGAAGACAATCTCAAACAGGTCCAATAGCTTTGTCAAACCCCATTAAGAGTTGTATACTACACATATTATGTATATTTGGGCCAGAAGTTTAATTATATAGATCCATACAAGTAATGATTCCTCCACCCTTTCTCCCCATACAGGGCATTTCTCTATGTCTCTAAAAAGATAAGCAACAATATAGTATAGGAGAAAGAAGTAAATGGCATAGATTAAGGGGTTTTGAGACCATTTTAAGGGGTCACAAAATAAAATTTATTTTCATAAAAATACTAAGATAATATTTGCATGTTCAAATACCTCTCCCTCTTCTGCATGGGAACAAGTTTTCTTCATATACTTTAACCAAAGTAATATCATAACAATGTGCAAAATCAAATTTAAAATCCAGCTGCCTTCTATTAAGTCAGATATAAAAAAGATTTTTAGAAATATGTATGTCAGTTTTTTGCATTTTGGGGGACTTTGGAAAATATTATCTTCATGAAATATATAATTTATGATAGCATGCAATGAGCTCATCATGGTTACTGAAAATGTTATCCACTTTAAATTAAAATATGATATAATAGTGTATGGTATATAGTATATATTATAATAGATATAATAGATATAAAGTAAAACTTTTTGCCCTGTTAATTTTTAAGAGCACAAAGTATTCCTGAGACCAAAAACTTCATCTTAGAATCTAGTCCAGTGAGTTTCACAGAAGTGATTTGCACCTTGAAAACAAGTTCTAATTCTTCATATAATTCCATTCAAAAACAATCCATTTCCTTTCAAATACATAAATCTATAGTAAGCAGCCACCATATGCAAAGCACTCTATTGGGTACTAGATGATGATCCCAAAGGATAAAGATAAAAGATTCCCTACTTTCCAAGAACTTTAAATTGGGAGTTTATGGGCAGGGTATATGTATATATATATATATATATATATATATATATATATATATATATATATATATATATATATATATTTTCCGAAGCAAGAATTAATGCATGAATAGACTATATCAAGGGTGTTGAGGGAGAGAGTGAGGTTACTTTGAGAGGAATGGAGGGTTGCTGGAGGATGAATACAAAATCAACCAGGAGGGTAAACTGGGTAGGGTTAGATTGTGAAGAATTTTGGCTATCAAGTTTCAGAAGTTGGGATGTTATCTTGTAGGCAATTGGGGAGGAAGAGTTTTCTGCTGAAATAGTTACCTTGAAATCGGAAGGGAAGGGAGGGAGGAAGGGAAGGGGTTGATTTAAAAGACTATGGCAATAATCCAGACATGCGGTGATGAGGTTTTGGATTAGAATGGTGACAAGGGAAATAAAGAAAGGAGTGGGATAAGAAGTAATATAGAGGAGAAGAGAAAATGTCATGTTTGAGTCATGGAGGAAGGGGTTTGATGGTTGCAAGTATGTGAGAGAGGACTTTATTGAATATAATCAGTTCAAGCAAGTGAAAAAGAGGGTTTCTTGCTTAGACAGAAGCTGAAGTAGGAGCTTAGATAGATCATCATACTGAGAGCTTCAAAGTCTGTTGGATTTCATGAAGCCATCTGTCAGACAGTCTGGGGTATGGGTTTGCAGTTGCTGGATGAGTAAGTGAAACTTAAAATACTTGAGTTTAAGCAGAAATGATCATCTCTCTCCCTCCTCCCACCTCCTGTTCAGTAACCAGACTCAGTCTCCAAATTTGCCACTTCTTAGGAGGGCATCTCCTGCTTCTCAGTCACTAGATTCTAAACCTTGGAGTCTCCTTGACTTTTTTTTTTTTAGTTTTTGCAAGGCAACATGGTTAAGTGACTTGTCAAAGGTCATACAGCTAGGTAGTTGTTAAGTATCTAAGGTCAGATTTGAATTCAGGTCCTCCTGACTCCTGGGTCGGTGCACTATCCACTGAGGCACCTAGCTGCCCCCTTCCTTGGCTCTTCATACTCCCTTCCCTCCCCAGTCAGTGACCAGAGATTGTCATATGTGTCTCATCCACAAATGTCTCCCTTCCCTCCTCTTGAAGAGCCTGTACTCTCATTCAGGAGCTCAACAACCATTCCCACACTATTTTAATATCCATCTAGTCTCCCTGCTTCCAGATAGTGCCCCTTTTAAAGCCGTCTGTCACACAGCTGTCAAAATAATCTTCCTAAAGCACAGACCTGCCCCGTCACTCCCTCTTCCCCCCGCTTTTCAGAAACCTTCAGTATCTCACCATAGATTCCAGAATAAAATATAAAATGCAAATTTGGCATTTCAAGCCCTTAACTTTAAGCCCTGGCCTCCACTTCCCGAATTATTTCAAATTACTTCCCTTCCTGCAATCTGCACCTCGGCCAAACTGGCTCCTTGCTTCTCTCTGAGCTGAGCCTCTCTCTCTTGCCATGTGCCTTTGGGCAAGCTATCCCACATGCTTGGAATGTGCTTCTTTCTGGACTCCGTCTCTGAGAATCCTGAATTCCTCTTTGTCTAATCAATCAAAAAGCATTTTTCTGTGTCTACCATGTTCTGGAGATACCAGATGAACCCTAGTACTGTTTGGGGCTGTTGCCAGTGCTATGTGGGCCTTGTTGCCAATAGCCAGACTTCCCTGGGTTTCTGTAGTTGTGTTTTCTCTTTCGTATTGTCCTCTATTTACCTATATTTCCATAGTTAGTGGAAATTCTCATTTTACAGATGAGAAAACTGAGGCTCATAAAGATAGTTTGAATTCCTCATTGTCACACAATGAGTAAATATTTGAGGTGGAATGGAATGGAATTCGGGTGTCTTCTGCTTTACCATCCATTTTCTTATCCAGAATCATACCCCATTCCCTCTCATCTGGACTTCAATGTGAACCTGGGTTCTCGAAAGCTGGGCCAGCGGTCTCCAAGAGCCACAGTCCTCATCAAAATGGAGAACCTCCAAGCAAGTGAAGCACTGATGTCTTTATCATAAAGCTAACAGCTCTTTATTGACCACTGTGTTTTAAAATGAACTGCAATAAATCATTTATTTGATCTCGGACACACACCAGCTCTGTAACTTGGGCTAAGTTCCAACCTTGAAACTTTAGTTAACCTTCTCACACTAGAAGTTGTAGAGAAGGTGGAGATCTGCATTAGTTTAATTTTTATTTATTTTAAGGCAATGGGGTTAAGTGGCTTGCCCAAGAACACACAGCTAGGCAATTATTACGTGTCTAAGGCTGGAGCTGAACTCAGGTCCTCCTGACTCCAGGGCTGATGCGTTATTCACTCTACCACCTAACTGCCCTGAGACCTACATTATTGGAGGGAGTTTCTTCACCTGAGACTTCCCCATAGTAGTGAAATCCTGGTTTCCTTCTCTCTCCTCTTCCCCCATCATTGTCTCAGGGAGAAGAGAGGAAACAAACTAGCTGTCTATCGGTAAAGGGGTAGAGTCTGGGGGTACAGAATGTTTTACTTATTATTAAACAGCTTTTATTGACAGAATATTGCTCAGATTTTTCTTTTTTCAACAATTGCATTTTTTCAAGATGGAAGGGACATCTATAAATCACTCATTTTTCATGAGTGAGCAGAGGCCCAGAGAGGTTGACTCATTACTCAAAATCACAAAGCACTAGATGTCAGAAATAATATCGCAACCTAAGCCCTCTCCATCAAGACTTACAAGTCTTTTCACCTCTATTGATTACCTAAATGTCTGGGTCTCAGGAAAATGTCCTCATATTTAAAAAAAAAGCATATGCAGGGTAGGTTTGCAGTTTCATGTGCAATTATTTTTTATTGTTATTGTCTTATGAAAATGCTTATTTTATTCCATTAATTAAAAATCAATTTTTAAAAGGATAGAATATTTTTTTAAAGAATATCATTTATTGGAAAAAATTGATGGTCACTGGAAAGAGCTGAAACACAAAAAAATCTTCCAGGAAAATGCAAAAAAAATTTCCAAATGTTGTCCTATAGATAGGAAGCAGCAGTGATGGCCCATTACCTTCCCTATTAGGTTACCCACTTCAGTTGCCAGATTCAGTAAAAAAAGAAAAGAAAAGAAAAATATTGACACAGACAGTCTAAACCTTCTATAATCAGCCAGGAAGTGTGTGACAGCTCAATATTATTGTTTTTGAAGTTTCCAGGAAATTATTGGGTTTTTTGCAAAACAAAACCTTTCTGCAAATTGCTGGGGGTGGGGGAGGGGGGTGGGGGGAGCATTTTCCTACAAATGGCAAATGAATCCTTCATAGGAACTCTTCCCAGAATGGTCTGCAGGCCAGAGGATCCAACAAAGGATGATGCATCCCAGAAACACCAGAGACCTTTCTGCTTTTATGAGTTTGCCAGAAGGGGAGGTCCTTGTGAATTCTGAATTTTCGACTTTGGCAAATGGTCTTTCTTTTGGATCATTTCTGTATGCCACTGTAGCGCCCAACTGTGGCCAACACAAAAACCCAAGGAGATAAATGTGTTACCTTTGAACCACTCACTTTATGGCTAGATACACAAGTTAAAAAAACTCAGCAGAAACATGGGACATTCAATCAGCTCATTAATGACTTTGTCGACATCATCCTTGGCTTGATTTTATTTTTGTTAAATTGGGTATAGAGGCAAGATGTCTTGGTTTCAGATAAATGTGATGGGGGATATAAAAGATGATGAACTTGGGGAAGACTTAGATTAATTTGACTCTAAAATTCCTTCTCCTATAAATTTATGACCTGGAATGAGGAGATACCTGGCTTTGATTCTTGCCTCTGAAACCTATTGGCTCTGTGATCATGGGCAAATGAAAACCTTTTGGAGTTTGTTTTACCATCTATAAAGTAGGGACACTAATATCTGCTTACAGTATCATGACTGGGGCCAGTAAATTTCAAAAATATGGGGAACACTTGGAAGAAGAAATAACCTCTACTAATGCAGGTTTTCTGTCACTTTTAGTCAAAAGTATACATAACACTGGAATGTTAGCTTAGGGTCACACAGTTAGTCCAATACAATGATCAGCCACAGTTGGACACACTGTCATTTGTCTCAAGCATAGAGATGGCATTTTGGTCTTCCTTGATGATGAAGGACAAGAACGAACCAACCCACACAGACATTATGTATCACAGGAAATTCTTTTTTGGTTTATTTTGGTTTTTGCAAGGCAATGGGGTTAAATGGCTTGCCCAAGGCCACACAGCTAGGTAATTATTGTCTGAGGCCAGATTTGAACTCAGGTACTCCTGATTCCAGGGCCGGTGCTCTATTCACTGCACCACCTAGCTGCCCCATCACAGGACATTCTTATTGCCCTGAGACTGCCTCTTTCTGTTGTCTTCATCAATAGAAACATATTCAACTATATGAATACTTTTTCTTCTTCTTCTTCTTCCATTATTTTCTACAACCCAAGTCCTAAAGTGATACATTTTCTTCACAAGGAAAGGGGCTAATTTCCATCTTCCAAGGCACATAATTTCTTCATGAAGGGCTATAGTTAAGAGGTAGAATCACATATTTGATAGAAGGAGTCAGGAGAACCTTGGTTCAAGTCCAGCCTCTGCTACCCATTAACCTTGTTATCCTGGGAAAGTTGCTATCCATACTCCTAGACAACACACTAAGCTTCTGTTTTATATATGTTTGCTGACCTCAGTTTACTGCTCTTTGAGATGAGATCATTTGACTAGATGACCTTCTAACACTAAATCTATGGTCCTATGATCTCTGAACGTTTATACTAATTTCACAAATTTGGTTGTGGTGAGGATAAACTATGATTCAGAGAGCTTTGTAATCCTTAAAAGATTCAATATTAGTGATTATTAGAATGTGAGTTTTTTAATCAAACATACATATACAACTAAGAAAATGTTTAAAATGTGATGATTCCATAATACAGCACCGGAGAGCCATATTGGAAACCTCGGAATTTGACTTGAACTTTCATTTCATATAGGAAGCTCTAGAGAGGAAAATTGAGAAGGTTAAGGGGGACACTTTTGAGACCAATATTCTTGAGCCTGGATCTGCCCTATGGGCCCCAAGAAGCCCAGGCACATTCTTGGAATATGTTTGCAGGGAATAGCATTCTCTCAATCACTCACTCAGGGAAACACTCGAGTACAAAAGTCCATCTGGACAAATAGAAAATGGAAGAGGAGGAACCTTCAGCCTGTAGTTTATGGGACATTTTAAAAAATGAATTTCCCATTCCATTATACTGTTTGAATACATGGTGAATGAACCAACTTGATTCTGAGCATCCACTTTTTAACTAATGGGAACTTGAAAAATTTTCTTCATTCACATTGTTTAATGGTTTCTCTAATCACTTGAAAGAAGGCATATTGGCTGACACTGTGCCATTGTTCATTGCCTCTGTACCACTAAGTCCAGGGAGTCACACAAAATATTTCCATGCCCAAGAATGTATAGGTCCTGGTAGAAAAGCATGTGGTCCAAAGATTATTTTATACAAATGATAAAAAAATTACTGCACAACTGGAACTTTCTCATCCAAAGCCACATTTTTCGATGCAGAAAATTACAGCACAGGACAGGAATAAATCCAGGTTTATCCACACAAATCTCCCTTTTTCTGGTTTGTATAAATGCATTTTTATGAAATTATTATTTTCATACACCATCAGTCACACTCAGACATTAAGCTCATATATAAATATAACTCACGCGTCATACACAAGCCCCACAAACATATAACTAACTCATTTCTTCGGCATCCTATTTATTCTTTTTTTCTAAGTAACATCATAATTTCTGAATTCAGAAATTGGCATCCCATAATTATGACACTGCCCATGTGTCACCTCCATTTAAAACAAAATTTTGCTCTGTATGTAACAAAGACCATGCAAAATGGGAATTTCCATATATATGTAGTAGAATGAGAAAAGAGGATCGCATGGGACCCTGTCAATCTCTGTTATAGATAGCTTGCCTTTAATTTTTAAGGCTGCAGTACATTCAAACTAGAGCTCTCAAATCTGTCTTGCTTCCCTATACTTCTTTCTAGCCTTTCTTGGTTCTTTTGTGTGTGTGTGTGTGTATTTTTTTCAAGGCAATGGAGTTAAGTGACTTGCCCAAAGTCACACAGCTAGGTAATTATTAAATGTCTGAAGTTGGATTTGAATTCAGGGCCTCCTGACTCCAGGGCCGGTGCTCTATCGACTGCATCACTTAGGTGTCCCTCTTTTTTTCCTACAAGTAAAAAAAAATGATATCTTGGATGTCACAGTCACCAGTGGGACCAGTCCTTACCAATGATGTGAAAAGGAAATGTAAAATATTGCAAATATTTGCTAGTTAAGAATTTTTGGGGGATTGCTAACCAGCTTGAAAGTCTAGTCATAATAAAGGCAAAGACTGAGAGGTTGATCAATTTTCCCCCTTATTTTAGGAAAAATTTCTTTGTTGCAAGGGATGACTTGGAATAAGGAGAGGAGAGATAAATTTAACAGGAAGGTGATGTAAAAACAAAAGGCAATAGTGAAATTACTAATGTTTTCAAAGATTAGATAGAGATAGGATAGACCCTTGAGAAGGGGTGAGAGGTGGCAGAGGGAACAGGTGTGTTGGTACCTTCAGAAAAGAAACTCAACAAAACAAGCTTCACCTGTATCCCAGTTTCTGCTTAGGGCTCCAGTGCCCTGAGAATAATGGCCTGTGGTCAAATATGACTCATAAAACCATAATCAATAGAACCAACTTGCCTTACCAACCTGAATATTTTCCCTACCACTCCTTCCCTGTGCCCCTCCACCCACCCCTCTCAAAATACCAGCAGTCACCCTGACTCTGAGGTCAATTATTTTAATTCCACCAGGTTTTAACCTAGTAACAAAAAATATTTTGTTAGGGGGAAATATTTAACATTTCAATTCTATTTGTGTTTTTGGCTTTCTGTTCTTTGCTAAAGAAGCAAAAGGAAGAAGTGGGTGTTATATTTTTAAATTGAGGATAAAAGAATGGGAACATTTTTGAAAGGCTATTTCTAAGAAAACAGGGGAAACCTAGCTCACCTCCTATTGTTTCATAAAATACAAATAAACAACCTAAGGACCACTTAGCAAACAGTATAGAAAGAGGCAGTGGAAGGGGGAAACATTGACAATTATATGAGAATAACAGGGAGTGCAAGATCACATGAAGGTAGAGGCAAAACACGTTGCAAAACAGAAAGTCCTATGTAAGTATTTCATTTTGGGGTACTGTTATTATGGTAATAATGAAGATGATGAAAGAAGAATTTCTTCTCTTTCCCTTTTCTGAAGTTTCTGACATCAGTTCAGTCTCTGACAAATATTTTGGAATTTCTATTCTTAAAAAAGGAGAGAAGGCATATGATGTAGCTGATAGAGAACTGGCCCGAGTTCATTTCCTGCCTCTGGCCCATGCTGTGTGGCCTTGAGCTAGTCACTTATTATCTCGTTATCTTAGGTTACTCTAAGGTTAGCAATTGAGAGGAAGGTGACAATTGGCATTAGTGGTGGGAGCTTCCTTACCAATAACATCCTTATGGTGATGAAATCATAGGTCAGTTTAAAAAGCGATAACAAAAAACCCTTGGTAAATAATCTTATTAGAAAACTTCCACTTTAATTTCCATGAGTTATTATATATTCTAGGCATAAGCCTCTTGACAAATAGGGTTATTTGCTTTCTTGTTTTTGTATCTGCGTGTCCCTCATAGGATTTGGCCTGAGGTTGAGATTTAATGAATAGAAGAGAGCGGAACTGAATTGAAGGGAATGCTGAAGCTCACTCTATTGATTGGTTGAAGGATTAAGAGAAGGCAGAGATTCACATTAGGCTATATATTGATTATCTTATTGTTTTTCCTTCATCTATGAAGAAAACTTGGTGATCTCATGGAAGATGTCTTGACTTGTGTGTGAAGTGGATTTGAGAGGACTAACTATACTAAGATGTGAGCCTCCCTCTCTCTTCCTGGGCCATCTAAGTCCGATGGCAAGACAAAAGTTAAGACACTGGTGATGACCTACCATGTAGTGCATGATTTTGGTATCGTTGATGTCTTATCAGTCTCTAAGCACTCTGCAACCTTTGCTTCAGTTGCCTTCATCATTGTTTGGAACATGTTTGGTGTCATCATCTACATAATGGATTTGAGGTATATCATTTACCCTCACCCTGGTTTTGCCCATCTCCCTAGATGGTTTTTACTGGGGTGTGGTGATTGTTCATTGACTAAGATACCTGAGGAATCAGGATTTCAATTATTTAATCAATAAACATTTATTAAATGTCTACCATCAAGGTAAGAAATGAAATTTGAAAGACAACAAACCTCAACAATATATCTCCAGTGATAAAAACAGCTACAACAATAATCAAAGAAAAATACGCCTCCAACTCTCTTTTATACTGTTAAGACTAACAGAGAACAAGGAGTGAGCCACAGCCCTCTGGTGGAAAATCCTAGAAGCACACTGTCCCCTGTTCCAGTCTAAAATTAACAGAATTCCCCAAGGGACTAATTTTATTTTGTTGATAGAATCGTTCAGAACTTTGGATCATATTGTATCTTCCAGGATTTTTAACCTGACAGAAAATGACTGATGTTAGAATTTTTCCCTTCCATTAAAACCTGGGCTCATCTTGATGTGATTTGGAATTACAATGTATTTCCTGTATATTCCGATGACAAACTGGCTTCTGGAGAATCCAGATCTTGGAACGATAATATTTCTTGCCCTGCATGTGAAAGGACTGAGGTTTAGCGATTGTTCCAAAAATGTGCTTCCCAAGCAGGGATGGTTATGTTTTTCAAATGCAGGAAAAGCCAAGCATTTATCGTCGGATAGTCTTATTACTGATTCTCTTCCTGAAATTGTTGGAAGGGGGAGGGAGGAGGAATTGCAGTTGGCCTTGAATCAAGTCTCACCCCAAGCTGAATCACTGGAGATGAGTACAGAAGGTGTCCATTTCCCATGGGCTAACCTAAACTATTACTGAGTGGAGAAAACATTCCCCAGCCATATATGGCTATGTCCATGGCTCCGCTCCCTCCGGCTGGCGGAATTTCCTATCTCCCTGTTCTTGGAAGATCCCCCTGCACCTATCCCTGTGGCTTCCTCTAGATGAGCTGTTGTTCCTTTGTGGGAATAGAGTGACTGTTTACTGTTCCATTCTGAGATGAGTCACATTTGGGGTGAAAGGACCATAGATGGAGAGCTGGCAGCATCCTCAGAAACCATTCAGCTGTCCCACCCATACATCGTATCAATAAGGAAATTGAGGCACAAGGATGTTAAGTCATTTGCCCAAGGTTATATGGTGGTTACGTAGCAGAGGTGGAATTTTGTATCTTCTATTTATTTTAAACTGTGTTTAGTATTAAGTGGGTGGGCAAAATCTGACCCCTAGGATGGTGTATAAGTGGGGTAAACTATTCTAGAACCCACTTTAAACCAGAGTTGGGGACACAGTTGAGGATGCTTGCGTGCAATTGAGTCTGGGGAGAGTCCAATCACTTGCCCAGAGGATCTCCAAAGTGATGAGACATTGGAGATGATGGTCTGGGTCTGGAAATAATTGATTCAAAAAGTGACATGGGCTAGTAAAAGACTGGGGAGGATTATAAGAATGGTGCATATGATGGAGAAGAAGTCCCCTCAGCTAGGGAGAGAGCACTCCTCCCTACTGGGTGTCTAGAGGCCGACCACTTCCATGCTTTAAATGAACTCATTTTGTAAGCTAAAATTTACACAGCACTTTAGTTGAAAATATTTTATATCTGTTGTATCATTTGTTCCTTACAACCTGTGAAGGAAGACTGTTGCTATTGTTCATTTGTTTGTGTCCTCTCTTTGCCATCCCTTTTGGGGTTTTCTTGGAAAAGATAATGGAGTGGTTTGCCCTTTCCTTTTCCAGTTCATTTTACAGATAGGGAAACTGAGGCAACCAGTATAAAGGGACTGATCCAGGGTGACGTAACTAGTAAGTGACTGAGGCTGAATTTGAACTTGGATTCCTCCTGACTCTAGTCCTGGCACTCTACCCACTGGACCACTTAGCTATCCTTGGATTATTATTTTTTTTGTTTTTGGTTTTAAGTTTTTGTAAGCAAATGGGGTTAAGTGTCTTGCCCAAGGCCACACAGCTAGGTAATTATTAAGCGTCTGTGGCTGGATTTGAACTCAGGTACTCCTGACTCCAGGGCTGGTGCTCTACCCACTGCACCACCCAGCCACCCCAATCCTTGGATTATTATTAATAACTATAATTATCTTTATTTAACTGATGAGAAAACTAATTTGACATGAGTTGTGACTTGCTTGGTTCTATAACTTTAAATATTAGAGGTGAGATTTGAACTAATGTCTTCTAACTCCAAGTACTGAATTCTACCTCCAAATTTCAAAGAATGGCAGTGGCTTAGTATTAGGAAGCTTCGAGATCAAATCTTACTTCATCCCTGTTATTAAAGGGAAAGTCTAAATTTCCACATGCCCCAAGCAAGCACTTGCTACTTATCTGTGAAGCTGTACACCAATAGAACATTATGCATCCCTATGTATTATGTAAAGAGGAAAGAAGCAGCATTAGAAAATTAATATTGCCAGCCTTGACATTTTCTCTTTTTGACCTTGTACTTTTTTCCCCT
Source organism: Macrotis lagotis (assembly GCF_037893015.1). NCBI lineage: Eukaryota > Metazoa > Chordata > Mammalia > Peramelemorphia > Peramelidae > Macrotis > Macrotis lagotis. Next base: position 29,089,686 of record NC_133663.1, on the reverse strand, counting down.
TCCTCAAAAGGAAATCTTTATCAAAATAACTGATAAACATTATCCTGATGATTTAACCTTTTTGAATAGAAATGGCTCTTAAGGAAAAGAGTCCCATCTTATTATCAGCTAAATTGTATGTATAAGATATAAGAAGATAAGACAGCTTTATAATAAGACACTTGCTTCCAATGAAGAGTCACTTTTGCTGAGCAAGTAATTGGAAAGAAATTTCATTTGTTTTTGTTAATTAAGTCCTTCCTGAGGAAAGAGGGAACCAGGCATTTTGTTTGCCCTGTTAATTTTAGGGTATTCCACCTCTGACTCAGATTGGCTCTATGATCTGGGGGAAATCACTAATTTTTCATTGTTATAGGCAACTCTTTTGGACTAAAGTTTGTAGGGAAGTGTTCATCTGCATTGGTAGAGGTAGTTTACTCAAGATTTCTCTGGAACAATGAAATCACACACCAGCTCTTAGCTCTGTCATTTTTTTTTTCTGGAGAGGTGAAATATTTTACATAGGAAGGATTTCCTATGTAAGAATGAAAGTGGTGATTTACTCATGAATATATACTATCTGGGATATTTGGACCTATGATTGCATTAAATCTGTATTAAATCTGCATGAAATCTTTAACTTAAATTGAACAATTGAATGACTCATCCCTAGTCAGACCAAAAGAAACTGGAATCATCAGAAACTGGATGTGAATCTCAGATTCTTTAATGACTCCAAAGCAAGCCCTCCATCCATGAGACCATGATCCTTACTCTTACATATTATTTATTTGTGATATATTGGCTAAAGATCAGTTTTTACAGTAAGGAAAAACTGGGTCCCTCTTTGACACATACTGGCCATATTCTGTTGGATAAGTATCTTTCTAAGTCTATAATTTGCAAACTGGGTATGGATTTGCCTTGCTGGAGGGATTTTCCTCACAGTAGTTCCTCGTGCCAGTGATATCAGAGGTCTGATTTAAAAAATAAAATAATAACAGCAACAACAAGAAGAGCCAAAGTCCTGCAAATGTTCAATGCTACGTCAAATTCATTGGAAGTGGACAAAGGCATATTCACTCCCTTGGATACCATTTTCAGAGCTATCAAGTCCAAGTAGCTCCACATGAGATATTGGTCCCATTCATAATTTCTGTGCCTTGAATTTAGTGACTGATAGAGGTGTCACTATATATCTATATAGAAACATAGGAGTCTGCATATGTGATCATGTAAATGCATACACACATCATATATAAATATAAATATATATGTGTATATATATGTATATATATACATATATATACACACGTGTGTGTATGTAAGCCTGTTAGAAGATTGGTTTATGGACAGAACCTGAGAGCATAAAATTCTCTATTTCCAACGTGTGCATTTATTTGAGATAAACGATGATATATTTACCAATTTTTTATAAGGGGACATTGGCGTAATTGATTCCAACCTGTCCATTTTGTTGTGAGCCTGGTGGGCTTGTGCCTAAAGGCGATGGATGATTACAGTAGCCATCAAGGCCTACAAAAAAATAATCACTCCTCTCATCAGCGCTTTGAAAGAATACAGAAAGGACTCTGGCTCCCTGGCTGAACGCCTCAGCCCCATTTGGAATGGGGCACTTTAATTGCAACTTTAATCTTCCGACAGGTGGCGCTCCATTTGGGTTGAGTTATGGTGCCCTGGAGCCAAAGCACCTGAAACAGATTTGAGTGAGGTCAGCCGCAGGGAGCATGGCACTGCTCAGCTCAGAAAAATGGGAAAGAATTGGGAGCTCGCTTTTCTTTGGAGAAGGCGTGAGGCTTTCCTTCTCCCTTTGGTGTCAATGAACCTGTTAGAACATTTAAGCTCATGCTCATTTAGGACTGGGGGTCAAAGAAAGCCATCCCTGTTTCTGCCTTCAAATAGGACCTTTTCTTCTTCTGGTTGTGCCCAAGTGAAAACTCTATTTGATGATTTGGGTGAAACCCTTTTGGAAACTCATCATTCATTTTAGGCAGTACAGCTGGGTTTGGAAACAGGAAGACTCATCTTCAAAGCTAGCTCCAGAAACTTATTTGCTATGTGACCCTGGACAAGTCAGCCTGTTTGCCTCAGTTTCCTTAACTGTAGAATGAACTGGAGAAGGAAATGACAAACCATTTCAGTATTTTTGTCAAGAAAACTCCAAGGGGCAGCTAGGTGGTGCAGTGAATAGAGCACCGGCCCTGGAGTCAGGAGGACCTGAGCTCAAATCCGACCTCAGACACTTCATAATTACCTAGCCGTGTGGCCTTGGGCAAACCACTTAACCCCATTGCCTTGCAAAAAAACTTAAAAAAAAGAAAAAAGAAAACTCCAAGACTCAGACTTGAATAAAAATGGCTGGACAATAACATATTATAAAATAAACTAAGCAAAGAAGAAAACTGGAGATCCAATAGAAAAGAAACTGACTTTGGAACCAGAGACCTAGAATTTGAATCCTACCCATTACTGATCATCTGTAGATCATCTAGGGAAAGTAATTTAACCTCCCTGGACCTCAGTTTCTTCATCAATAAAATGAGGAGCATTGAAATTAATGATCTTAAAGTTCCTTTCTATCCTAATGATCTATAGGAAGAAATCAGGTCTTGTATGAATGCTTAAGAATGGCAACAAGTAAAAATGCATTCTTTCAAATATTTTCTTTTGATGAGTTCCAATGCCTTCTCAACCTATGTAATTTCTATTCATATTTTTTCTTTTTTTCCCTTTTTAATTTTTTTTAGGTTTTTGCAAGGCAATGGGGTTAAGTGGCTTGCCCAAGGCCACACGGCTAGGTAATTATGAAGTGTCTGAGGTCGGATTTGAGCTCAGGTCCTCCTGACTCCAGGGCAGGTGCTCTATTCACATATTTTTCTTTATAAAGGATACACTCCATTCTTTGATATCTCAGATGTCTCCACAATCCAATTGCACTGTCCATTTATGGTCTCTCATCTCCCACTTCTTTCCCCCAAATTTATCCTGATATCTTCTGTTTCTTTCTATATTTCCACATGTTTTCACTTAACCCAGTGGCAGACAGTCAATGTACATCTGTGACTCACCTTTCAATTGTCCTTTGGGTCATTTGTCAATTTAATTCTTCAAAGAACATGATGTTCCATGATTTACATTCATGTAACATCACTTGGGAAATGTTGGTGGCATGAAAGATAAGAGCTGACTTTTGTACCAAGGAGGAATTTGGGACCATGGTAAACACTAGATCCTGTAGTTACCAAATGGGATTAGATCCAGTCTTCTGGTACTCAAAGGGCAACTTACTTTTCATTACTAGCTCCTGCTGAAGTTGGAGCTGAGGAGTTGCATGGGAAGCCACCTACCATATTCCATTTCTTACGTGGCATTCATTCCCCAAGGTGAACCTTTATCCAGGGGGATATACTTTTTTTTACTGATAAGGTTTTGGAATTTTTAGTGATTTCAATGGAAATAGTACAATTTCATCTGTGAACAAGGCCCTTTGCATAAAATCACCAAAACAATATATTGATCTTTCTTGTTTGGACACTGATAGATGTCTTCTGTGACACTGGTAAACAATTTAAAAGAGCATATCTCTTCTCATTTTACACTCACTTAAAGTAGTCAGTACCCTATGGATCATTAACCAATTATCTCTGGAGCTGTATTTGTTGAATCTTATGTAATTTTAATGTGTGCGTGGGAGACATCTTGTCTGAGTACAAAAGAATCAATTCAACAGTGGATATGAAGAAGAATCCACACTTTTTAATCAATTTGATTGTGTGCCCCTAAAGTTGTCGTCTGATTTAAAAATGGAATGTATAAAATCTCTGCTGTTCCCTGCTTTGGTTCATTTGGAAGGGATAACATTGATGGCAAACCTAGATCATATTCATGATGATGTTTATCCTTTGTTATCAAAGAAGTCCATGACATCAGGGAGATGATGCCATGACAAGCACATGAATTGCATTTGAGTGGGGGAGGGCTGTGCTAAGTTACCAGCCTCACTTTCTCCTCCAGAGCCTTCTGGGTCCGGTGACCAGATAGCAATCTGGACTGGAGATGGTCCTGGATGCCAGGCAGTCAGGGTTAAGTCACACAGTTAATAAGAGTCAGTTATCTGAAGTGTCGGGTATCATGTCCTTCTGACTCCAAAGCCAGGGCTCGATCTGCTGTGCCACTGAATATTTTATGAGAGGAGAAAGAAAGAAAATAAGTTAAGAGGACTACTAGTGCCTTGTTTTATTTTACTTTATTTTTGGTAAAATAATAATTCATGAATTTTTCTTTTGCAGTCTTCACCTCTCTAACATTGATTATGGAGAATTTTAAAAATTTCGCCCCAGCCTTGTTTTATTCTTCTGTAGCTTTTATCCATGTAGAATTGTTCTTGGAGGGCAGCTAGATGGATAAATGATGGACTTGGAGTCAGTCAGGTCTCAGTTCAAATCCTACACCTCAGATACTCATTGGATTTGACCCTGGGTAAGTCACTAATATTTCCTTAGTCTTAATTTCCTCATGTGTGAAATGGAGGTAATAATGATATAATAATAATGATAATAATAACTCAAAAGACTGTTGTGAGGATCGAATAAATACTTTGTAAAGCTTTCAGGTGGCAAGTAAATGGTAATTGCTGTTATTTTTGAATTGATATTCTCATGATTGATTGGCATCACAAGCTATATCAGGTACTGAGAGAGTGGTGTCTAAATATTCTGGTTACATGATCATTGCTTGTAAAGAAACATAATATTCTGGAATGTCTGGTCCATCTTGTATCTTTTTCCTTGTCCAACTTTTAACTTTTTTTACAAATACATACATATATATATATATATATACATATATATATATATATATATATATATGTCTTGGTTGAACCTTCCACCACTTCAGTAATTCAGTAATGCCATTTTCACTATATTATGGGAGTTCTACTTCTACTGTCTTCTATTAATTTCCCTCTACATTGACCTTGGTTGTTATTTCTCCTTAGCTGACATGGAAATAGTGTTTGCTGACTGAGGTGGCTTCTAGACTCTTAATTTTATTTTCAATTAGTTATTTTTTTCTACCAAATGTTTTTTTTTTATTTTTATTCATTTAGCTTTCGTCCCAGTATATTTAAATAGTTGAATTTGGGGTATTATAATTTCACATAGAATCTCCTCATTTTTATTCTTCCTTCTCATTTAATGTTTAATTTGACTTGTGCCAATGGAAATCTGGATTGTATATGAGCAGCTTTGTAATGTTGTTTGTTCCCTGACATAGCGACTGACTTCTGACTCTTAGTGATGAAAATATTCAAAATATATAACTATGACTTTTTGGAATTGTTCACAAGTTTTTTGCTTTGTCGGTCAGTCACTCAACAAACATTTATTATTATTAACTATATACCAGACACTGGGAATACAAAGAACGTACAAGACAGTACCCATACCACTTTTCATCACTGATTTTTTTTCTTCCTTCCCTGGGCCATTAGTCCACAAAAGTCCTTGAGCATCAAGCTATATGAAGGGTTTCTGAAAGTTATTCTTTCTTTTTTTTTAATTGCCTCTTTGAGGGGCGGCTAGGTGGCACAGTGAATAGAGCACCGGCCCTGGAGTCAGGAGGACCTGAGTTCAAATCTGGCCTCAGACACTTCATAATTACCTAGCTGTGTGGCCTTGGGCAAGCCACTTAACCCCATTGCCTTGAAGAAAAAATAAATAAATTGCATCTTTGATAGATGTTGGCAACCCAAGTGAAGGGTGTGAAGGGTGAAGGCAAGAGAGGAGGATTCCCTTAAGAAAGTTGATTTACAAAGTGCACTTATTGGCCTGGTGGTCCATTTGATTTGGTTCAACAAGAGCTCTGAAAGACGAGATAACCCAGGAATATCATGAATTTCTATTTTCTGACACAAGATGGGGAAAAGGAAGGATAAAATCAACTTGACAACTTCCTTTATTTATTTCCCTGATGAGAAGCTGCTAGCCATCACTCAATTGAGCCACAACTTCTTTAAGTCTCCTTGTTTCATTTACAGTGAGCATGCCAATATGGATGTGCTTCGGATCCTCTGGGATTCTGTCACTGACTTACAGAAGCACAGAGTATTAGGGAGAAGGAAATTCAGAGACTATCTTGGATAATCTTTCTATAAAAGAAACCTTATAGCATCTCCAAAATGTCATCATTTTAGTCTTTGACTGAAGATCTCCAGAGAGAAGTTGTAATTTCCTGAGGCAACTCCACTTCTGGAAAATTCTAATTGATAGTGAGTTTTTCCTGAGGTCAAATCTAAAATTGTCTCCTTTAAACTTCTACTCTGGAGAAAAGTAAAATGAATGAATGAATGACCTTAACCTTGCTTTTTTGTGGCAAGGCAATGGGTTAAATGACTTGCCCAAGGTCACACAGCTAGATAATTATGAAGTACCTGAGGCCAGATTTGAACTCTGGTATTCTTGACTCCAGGGCCAGTGCTCTATCCACTGTGCTACCTAGCTGCCCCATATGTGCATTTATTTGAGTAAAGACATCTGGGTTTTATTGTTATCCTTCTCTTTGATTTTTTGCCTTTGGCAAATTTCTGTTCATCTCTATCATAGAAAGATGAACTATTTTCTACCCAACTTATATGATTTCCTATCTGCATACCTTCCTAGTTCTCACAGAGGTCTTCTTAAAGTTTGCAAACAGTTTTCCATCTCATCTGGGGTTCCTAACAATGTTTTCAAATATAGGAGTGAAAAAATGGGTATTATCTTTATTTTACAGAGAAGAAAGTAGAAGTTTAGAGATGTAAAGTGGTCCCTGACATAGCTGCTGTTCCTTGGTCAGCTTATCTAGGCAATATCAGAAGGGAAGTAAACTCAAGAATTCCTGACTCCAATACAATAACTCTCTGCCCCATTGCTATGTTTTGGTATGGGATGATGACAAATTCAGCTCTTAATTAGAGCTCATAAAGCCTTCAGATCCTTGCAGACACAATGATTTCAAAAGGGTACATTGTGACAGGGAACGGGGCCTTCCTTAATCCTCACTTTTTAACCATTTCCACGTTGTCTTAGGGTTGGCATGAATGCCCCGAATCCTTTGAAATCCCAAAACACTGTGACTCAGATGAGATTTTTTTCTCTGAAGACAGAAAATAGGATTAGTGTCAGAAAAGTCTCCTTTGAGAAAATGGTGGAGTAGAGCCACCTGGTGGGCACTGAGCTATTCAGCAAGTTTTGAAAGAGTGGAGAAAATCAGAAGGGAAATTTAGAACAATTGATATTAAAATAAAAAAAAAAGAAACCACAACCTGAAATGAAATAGAGACATGGGCAAAGGGTTGCCATTGCCAGAAAGCTCCGAGATGACTGTTGGGGTGCAGATAATACAATTTAGCTATAGAGTCATAGAGTGTTTTTACAGGCATCAAGGGTTGTTCTGTTGACTTTACTGAAGAACTAACTAAGGTTTAATGACCATTTCTAGAGTTGCATAGCCAAGAAGTCAACCCCAGTCTGAAAACCTAGATCTTAGTGAACCATAAAACTCTAATTCATGACTACATATGGATGACCTAGCTAGAAATGAGCTTTCCTTCCAGGAAACATTAATTGAAGATCAAAGGACACTAGAGAAAGAGGTCTCAGAGATCACTGACTCTAATGGCATGGAGAGATGAAGAAACAGAGGCTTAGAGACCATAATGACTGGCCAAAGTTTTCAAAGTTGGTTCCCATCCCTCATCCTGATCCCAAACTTAGCCCTCCTCCTAATGTACTATAACTATTCCCCTGAGACAGATAGTCTTTAACATTGGAAAAACACATTCCAATTCAGTCTAAAGTACAAGATAAGCTAGAAGCCAGTTGATGTGAACAATGAATCTCCTTGGAAACAATTGCAGTTTTTCAATTAGAATTACATATTTCCATTGGGTTGGAACCAATGGCCATATTTCACATCATCATAACTTTGAAAAGTGTGAATTGAAATACATGGGACTACTTCATGGCATCAATTATTGTACTAATCTGGACCCAGCTTTATACAAATCTTTGTATTATCACAGTTATTTTTGTCATAAGCATGACTATGAAATCCATCAGGCTTAGAAATATCACATCTGGAAAAGGATTTCATCTTTAAGCTAATGATGTCCATTTTGTATTTATTTTGTGACACTCCAGGGGTAATATATTTTAATATAGGTTCTGTGTCTATTTCCCATCAATCAAGGATTTAATGGTATGGATCTGGATCCGAGATTACTCAGTATAGTAAAATCCTGGAAGGACGACTTCCTCCATGAAAGCAGACAAGTCCCTCATCTATCATTTACAGTTTGGGAGAATTGTCTGAAACATGGAGAAATGAAGTGACTTGTCTAGGATTGCACAGCAAACCACATGTTGGAAATAAAACTTAAGTGTAGTATATCTCTTCTTGATTCCAAGGTCAATCCTCTATCTACTAAGTGATGTTGCTTTTCAATGGCTAATAATTATAGGGGTATTGACAATGGCTAACATGTGGAGAGAGTTTTCGGATTCAGTCAAACACTTGCCTGTTTCAATAGCAACAATTGGCCCTTTGGGAGTGCTTTCAAGTTTGCAAAGTGCTTTCCAAGCATTAGGTCATTTGAGTTTTATAATTGGCAGGAATATGGGCCAGTGAGAAAGCCGCTACAATCGGAATTGGAGAACCCTAAACTGGATTCACAGTATTTACCAGCTGTGTGACTTGGTGCAAGTTAAAAAAACTCTCTGAATTTCACTTTTCTTATTGCCAAACTACTCCAGTACCAAAGTTATTGATTGGAAAGGGCTTAGTTAGCCTTAAAGTATATGTGGAAGCATCATTTTCTAGCCATTTGAGAAAACCTTTCCCCAGGTTTCCACCTGTTAGAGCCTACCCCACTAAATTTACCTTTTTTTCCCCATTATTTGTTTCTTTTATGAACTTAAATATTTCCATGTTGTCTCCCATTAGGATATAAGTTCTTTGAGGGCAGTGATTGTTTTTAACTTTCTTTGTAGTCTAAGCATTTGTAAATGTTGAACAATTGCTTATTAAATTTTCTATACATATATATCTCCATGATTGTATATATACACACAAATATACACATACATAAATTCATGTTTGTGTGTGTCTATATGTGTGTAGCATGGTGGAGAGAGCACTAACTTGTCGTTGGCAAGATGTGATTGGGAATCCTTCCTCCGATGCTTTAGAGCTGTGTGCCCCTGCCTAGTATCTCAACTTCCTTGAGATTCAGTTTCTTCAACTGTAAAAATGGAATGACTGGATTCAAGGATTTTTGGGTGGTCTCTTCCATCTCTAGATGTCTTAGAAAATTCTCATGGATTTTTAGACATAGAGCAATGGAACTGGAAAGGACCTTAGAGATATAATCAAGGCTAATAGCTTCACTTTGTGGATGAGGAAATGAAAGTCAGCTCAGGTACAAATGGCGTCACAAGTTTTCAGAGTCAGGAGTTGTTTGAAGCCATTTAGTTCTAAGATCTCATTTTACAGAAGTGACTAAAAGTTTTAGAAATTAACCAAGATCACATTTGTAATGGGGAACAAAAAGAGGAATTTGGACCTATTCTTCCTCAAGATCCATTTTTCCACCACATCACACTTAACCTTTATTGCTATCACAGTATTCTTCTAAGGTTTTCTGGCAATAAGAAATAAAATCACCTATACATATCACATTCTTTTCATGTTAATCCTTCTGGAGGATGCAAGGTTTAAAAAAGGTTTCTCTGTCACAAGGTGGCAGTGCAGCCTCATGAGTAACATCAATCTCCTGTAGGTAAATTTTCTTATTATAAATTAACAGATAATTTTGAAATTTAAACAGCTGTAATTTTGGTGCACAGTTATTGGCTCATAAAATATAAATGACAAGTTGCTCTCAGATCATTTTACAAAACCTTCCATCACAGCCTTCAATATTTGCACAATTCTCCAGCCAGGATACATTTTTCCCCCCTCTCGTTTTCACCGTTTTGTGGTGTGAAAACAACTTCACAAGAACATGCCACAGATCATTTCATGCATGAGCTATGTTGCAAATTCGATCCAAAATAACTCTTGCTTCAGTTTAGCAAATTACTATGTGATAACATATTCACTTCTAGAGTTTCATAGTTTAGGAAAAGAGGCTTTATTTTGTCTCTCTCAACGTGACTAGTGGGGTCTATTGGTAGCTGCGCTAATATCTCTTAGAGATGATTAAAAGTCAACTTCTGCCTTTGTTTACAGAGAATACCAGGTAGGACCTCACTTCTCCAAGGGGTTCTTGGTCTACTTTTGTCAGGGAGAAGGGAAGTCACCATGGTGAATTGAGAATGAGATGGACCCCACTCCATTGCATTGTTCCACTCCACATTAACTTCACAGTTCATTCTAGGAAGAAATACAATTTCAAGTCCTCATTGCCCTCTTTTTAAAAAATCACATTCTCCTTTTAAGTGCGGTTCTTATCCTCTGGAAACTTAAAAAAAATCTTAATAACTTCATTTTGATATAAGTGGCTTCCTACATGAATTAGTGTATTTTAGTTTATATTAGGTAGAGGATTAGCCTTAAAATCTGGATAATCTGGACCCATACATAATAGGGTCAAGGAGCAAACCACCTCATCTCAGAATCTGTTGGAAACTCTTCAAGACTTGAGTGGTCAATCTATGTTGGTGGATGGAGCTCATGACACTGCTATGTGGAGAATAGATCACGACCCAATTACAAGGTTATTCCCAGGTGCTAATACAGGTGTGACCCTGGACAAGTCACTTAACATCAAACTGATGTTACAAGAAGTAGTTGAAGTGACTTGGAGACACATCAGGAAGACCAGGGTCTACTTCCCTGTTTTGACCCCAACTGTGTGAACCTGGGCAAGTTATCTCTGAACCCATTTGTTCTTTTGTAAAATAAGGAGAAAAATAACCAGGCTTTAATGACAACCAATTGAGTTAATAGAGGTAAAGTGCTTTTGCAAACCTAAAAAATGACAGCATTATTTAGATGCAGTATTATAGAAAGGTTAGATGATAATGTGTTGGTCAGTGACTTTGCTTGAAGCCATGTGTGTCAGATTGTGTTTTGTTAGTCGGGTACCTTCATTGTCCACTGTTTCATTATTCCTCTGTTTATTCCATTCTTGGAGACAATGAAGTGGCCCAGGAAACCATCCTTTTTTTTTCAAAACAGCCGGTTGCAAAGGCCACTCCCCGTGGGGCTCAGTGGTTGACAATGCCAATCCTGGAAAGATGCCCAGCCCAATCACTCGACCTCCAGTTGCTGCCCAAAGCTGCCTCTGTTGAAAATGATGGGAGCTGACCTGCAGAGAGTCTGCTCACAAATTAAAGGAGAAGGGCAGGAAGAAATTACCTTCTTCGCAGAATGTTCCTGTCCACTCAGCTGGGCAGGTACAGGCTCCACTCACAGGGTCACAAACAGCTCCATTCTTGCATTGACAGCTGAACCCACACCTTGGACCAAAGGTCCCCTCTGGGCATTCTGCTCACAGACAAAAGGATATCTGGGAATTACACTGTGTCAGCTACTTCAGAATAGTATATTGAGAGTAGGCAGAGACCAGAACATTTATTAAGCAGCCAAAAGGCAAGGGTCAGGGTCTCATTTGATCCTCCCCCAATACAGAATCAAGTGGACCATTAACAGAATATTGGGAAGATGTTAGCTGGGACTATGAGGTGGGTAGCATGTGCAAGACTTTATTACCACATGTCCAAGACCAAATGGGAGCAAAGAGAGTTCCCAGGGAGGTTGCAATGCTTGCCATGACAGCGATGCAGGCTACAGTTTCCCAGATTACAACTCCCCAGGTTCTCATTTGGGTTGATGGGCTGCACACACTATTCTAGAATTTTCTCATTGCCCCACATCCTCTGATTGTTTAACCTACTATGAAAGGTGAGCAATGGGATACTCCTTCACTCTTTTCCATAGGATATTCTTTTTTTTTTGCATTTTCTCCTCTTACATTTTTGTTAAATAAAAGGATTAATGCTGAGACAAATCTCAAACTTGGGGAAACACACAAATCAAGTCTCATTTGTGAAGTTTTCTTAAAAAATCAGTTTGAGGTTTGGGGACCTCTCAACCATTCACTATGACATCTACCCACTAGGCACAAATAGAAAAATATTCCACCTTTCAAGTCATTGTTCCCTAGGAGCAAAATAAAGATGATTCTCAATGGTCACTTTGGAAGTATATATTTAAAGTAATTAGTAAAATAAAAATCAGATAATAAAGCAAAATAAAAGATACCTTCTCAAACACAGAGTTGTTATTTTGTCCGTTTGTGCTTTGTAATTTCATCACTTGGCTAATGACATTAATCAACATTTATTAATTATTAACCTTGTACTTTTATTAATTATAAACTATGTATCAGACATTGTGCCAGGAGAAGATCTATAGAAAGACAAAAAAACCCCAACACCTAACTGCAAGGAGTTTACAATCTAATGGTGGAGATAACATGCAAACAATTATGGAGGCTTCCTTATGGAAATTCTTCTGCCTATCCAGATCAATTGCTCAACTAATAATCATCTATTAAGGCCCTATGATGGGCTAAGCAATTTAGCTTTTTAGGGATGCAAATATAAAGGAAGCGACAATCCCTACAAATTTATGACCACTAATTCAAAGTCTCAGAATATTGCTTGTGATACTGAGAATTTAATCAACTTGCCCAGGGTCTTATATCTAATTTGAATAATTAAACAATGATTTTTTTTTTAGAAAAAATCATTAAATGCTTACTATGTACCAGATGCTCTACTGGTGTGTTAAAGGCAAGACTTAAGTCCAAGTATATATGACGTTACCATTGACCTTCTAGCCATCATAACAGAGTCCAAAGAGATTTTGCCAATTTTTATTTTGGTATTTTTTTCATACAATTGGAAACCATTCAAAATATGCTTAAAAACTCAACACATATTAATATTAAGAGATTTATTAAAGTGAGGATGCTACCATTAACTAAGTGTTAATTTTCATCAACCAGTGGGAATTTCTATGAGAATTGAGTTGTTTCAGTCAATCTAACTCTGCTTCCAAATTCCAATGGAAAGTTTTGCATGATTCAAATAATGTCTCTCTCTCTCTGACTGCCAAGACTGAAGCCTGTGACAGCTGCAGATGTACATGGAACCAATGGTGCTTGATAATTTAAAGAAAAGAAATCTATCCCAAATACAATGATAAATATGGCATGGGGGCTAGAGGATATTAAAAACACTATGAATCTATTAATAGATAAAAAAAAATACCATGACATAAGAGAAACATTTCTTTAAGAACGAACTATGTAAGGGTCTGTTTGCTGGGTTCTGATGATACAAACACAGAAATCAAATATTTCTTGCCATCGAAATCAAGATTTTCCCATTCTATTTTTGATCTTGATAAATGCACCATTAAGTAAATACAAAATGCAAGGTATATACAAAGTAAGTATTTGGGGTAATGGTCCCAGAAACTGGGAGAATTAGAAAGATTTCATGTATGAGGCGGTGCTTGAAGGAAATAGGTACCCACAGAAGTTGAGATCAAGGAAACTTTCAACCACAGCAGGCATGGAGGACAGCCAATGCCAAGGAGCCAGAGCTTGGCTGGCAGAGCACGATGACCTGTTTGGTTAGAATGAAGATAGCATGAATGGGAGTCAAGTATAATAAGGATGGCAGAATAGACTGGAATCAGATTGGGAACTGTTTTTTTTTTTTATTTTGGGGAGATTGGGAACTGTTTTTTTTTTTTAGGTTTTTGCAAGGCAAATGGAGTTAAGTGTCTTGCCCAAGGCCACACAGCTAGGTACTTATTAAGCGTCTGAGGGGGGATTTGAACTCAGGTATTCCTGACTCCAGGGCCGTTGCTCTATCCACTGCACCACCTAGCCACCCCAGGAATTGTTTTAAAAGGCAATGAGGTGTTTATATTTGATCTTAGTGGTGATGATAACTTAAGAATTATTCATGGTGCTATTACTAAGCTTCAATATAATCTTAATACTGTGAGGTAATATCTATGAACATACATCTATCCTCAACTCTGTGTGATCCTGTTTTTTCCTCTCAGATACTAACTCTGACAGGAAGCCTTTCTGGATCTTTCCAATTGCTGTGCACTCTCTTTCTTTTGATATAACTCCACATTGAATTATATATGAGTTATAGTTATTTATTTGGGCACATTAAAATTATGTCTCCAGTGTATAAAATATTACCTTGCAGATAACAGAAGATAATTATCCTAAGGAGCTTTTAAGGTTTACAAAAAGGTGGACATTTTATCTTATAACAATTCTGGAAAGTAGGTTTTATGATTATATGCATTTTAGAGATGAAGGGATTGAGGCTAGGAGAGTTTAAGTGATTTGCCAAGGTCACATAGCTACTATGTATCTGAGGAAGGATTTGAACTCAGGTCACCTGAATCTAAAATTGTCTACTGTACTTCTTTGCTACTAGGTAAGCAACTAATTACTATTTTCTGAATTGAATTGGACTGAAACCTCACTGAGGGACCCAAGCAAAGATTCCACATGAAGCAACAATGTTCAGCTCTTAATTAATAAAGAAAAAGGGAAGAACATTTAAGGAAAGATATAAAAATAGCTTATGAAAACCTCTTTTGTTTCTTTGTATTTCATCCATTCCTGTTCTTTTGCCCTGATCTCAGATCACAAATCTTGGCTTTGTAGCAAATGGAAATGGCCATGCTATGAAAAATACTTTTCTGGCTTAAAGGACTGAGGTAAGAGGTTGCTTGGGGGAGGTGGGGTGGAATAAGCAATATCTCTCCAAGGGCAAGTATCCAAATAGCCCAGTTTCATGCAAATGTATCGATAATAAAAAGCACAGAAGTAATCTTAAAGATGTAAGATACGCAGGCAGAATTATTTATAAACCAAATCATTGTGAAGCTGCCCATGAGGCATCAGCAAGCTTTAAGGGTCCCATATGATCAGCGCTATAAGTAGTGTTGGAAACAACATCCTGCTATAATAAACCATGGGTAGCTAAGAGAGCAGACAAAGCATTTATTCCACCAAATGGGGTTTCTTTTTCTTCTGTACACTCCTCTTGGTAATATAAGCCCCAGAGTGAAGTGTGCATCTGGATTTATGGACTAGGTGACATTGGGGGCTCTCCACAAAAGCCCAAGGATGAGAGTCTTTGCAGTGGCTTGTGGGCTATTCCTTAACATTAGTCACCACTGTTGGTGCTTATCAAACTTTCAACAATAATAGGACCCACTACTGATGGAAAGAATCAAATGAACTCACCATCTATGCAAAAAAAGATGGCTGGATTCCAGATGCAGGTCCAAGCCAATCATACAGAGGGCTTTGTGCACAAATTTTTGTGTTTTTTTTTTGTTTGTTTCCCCTCCCCTCCCCTGGTTCTTGGATCCCTTCACAGAATAATCATTTGGCCACCAAATAGGGCTGATATCATCCTGTTCCTAGGGAGTGAGCACCTGATACTCAGCAAATCTAGAAAATTACATTTTCTATAGAGTGAAGTGGTGCTTCAGGACACGAAGCAAAAGAAAGGAAAACAGAGAAAATACCAGAGGGGGAGTCTTTCCATCATTTTCATTTTTTCTGGAGGAGAGAATTAACAAAACAAAACAAGCACAAAACCTTCAATATTCAAGTTCCGTGGCATAAGAATGTCACCAGTATTATTCTAAGGATTATGGGGGGAAATTAATTGATAATCGAGATTTTGTCACAGATCAAAATTTTTATCCAGTTATTTCTTTCCAATTCCAATGGATAAATTCACTACCGATGGATTGAAGGTCCAAAAGCTATAATTTACATTTGTCAATTAATAGACCCATTCAGGTACCCAGCAAAAAAGGAGTGCAAGGTGATTTCAAATATTTCTGATTATAACCAAGGCCATTTGCCATTTGTTGGAGATGGTGTGGCAGCCATATGATGTTAGCCTCTGCTTCAACAGATATAGTAGCCAAGTGTGATGGAAAGAGTTATGACTCTATAACTGGAGGAGGTAAAATCATATCTCAGGGAAGTCAATTGTCTGCATGCCTTCAGGCAAGTTTCCAAAGAGATTTCAGTTTCCTTATCTGTAAAATTAAAGGATCAATGTGGATGATCTTGGAATTCCTGTCTCAACCTATGATCTTGTGATCCTATCATTATTGATTTTTCAAACAGGAAAAATCATCCCTGTCATCATTTCTTTTCAGGGCATCACCAGACCTGGATAGTACCTTCCCCTCACTTTTTCCCCATGGAATTTCTAGCTTTCCTTTCAAACTCAATTCAGGCACCACCTCCTATAGAATTCCTTTTCTGATGCTGCTTGTCATCTCCAACACTTCTGACATCTCACTTCCATTTGTTATCATTTCCTTTTTCTTAATATTGCTTTGTACTTTATTGACTCATTTATGCACATTTTGTAACCCCACTCTCTTAATGGAATTTAAGCTCCTGGAAGCAAGTGACCTTTTAAATTTTAACTTTTATCCTGAGTATCTAACATACCACCACACAGCTGGCATAAAACACACATATATACTACACATGACACACATGTATCATGACACATAAATGCATGCATTTCACATTCAAACACAATAGACATGCACATTGTACTACAGATATGCAATGAATACATATATATCCATACACCCAATACAATATGTGTGTATATATACGTAGATATGCATTGTGTATAGTTATATCTATCTATCCATCTCTCTATCTGTCTATCTATATGCATGGATATCTATATGCATACGAGTAAAATTGAATCTCTGTACCAAAGGGAAATGGACTTAATCTTTTATGATATTTTCAGAGAAGTTCTGTTGCTGTATGACTCATGCAGTGATTGTATGTAATGTCTTTAGACATCTAGATTTCTGTGGTAGCACTTTATCTAAATGGGAGGTCTAGTTGAAACCCTTGTGACACTTGTTTCTAGACTTTGACATTAGAAGAAGGAGTTCAAAGGAGGAACAGCCATTAGGGGAAAGTAGTGGGAAGATTAAAAGTGGTCTTGTCCATGGGTGGTTAGGAGACCCAGATGAAAAGTAGGCTGAATCATGAATAGTCAAACCCTACAGTAACCCTTTCATCCTTCATTCATCCTTTGAACTGAAATCAACCTCAACAACTGAAGATGAAAAGCATCCAAAGACATGACAAGTACCTTTAAATTACCATGGACAGTTACTGGCTGTGATCCAGTGTTGTAGGCGACTCTGAAAGTGGGCAGACACAACACCCAACAGTTCTTTCATCCTCAACACTGAACTCTAATTGCTGAACAGACTGCTGAGCCAAACATCATTGAAAATAACTTAGGGACCAATAGATTGCACACTTGAATTCAAATGGTTGACAAAGATAGCCAGTGCTAAAACCGGCTGGCTCTGGAAAGCAGGTCTCACTTGAAAACTAAGAACTCAGCAACTTGAAAGAAAGGAAACAAAGGTTGAGGAAGAGAAGACAGACAGAGAGATAGACAGAAAGAGGCAGAGACAGAGAGAAAGAGAAAGACAGAAAGAGACAGAGAATGAGAGAGACACAAAGACAGAGAAGAAATAGAGACAGAAAGAGAGAGACATAGACAAAGAGACAGAGACAGATACACACACATACAGAGAGAGAAAGAGAGAGAGAGAGAGAGAGAGAGAGAGAGAGAGTGTTCTTCTACCCATTCCCTGATTCCTTTCCTTCACATATTAGATTCCACACCTCAAGCTGGAGTGTGCTTATTCTGTTTGGATTGTTTTCCACTGTAACCAGCTTCACAGAGATTTGGGCTGCTAAGTGTCACAGTCATTATGGGGCTTCATGCAGTCACTTAGGCATCCTCAGGCTGATCTGCAATGACCAGCATCATAAAGCAGCAAAGAAACACACAATTGATATAAGAATGAATTTTACACTTGAAGCAACAGGCAGCTTTACATTTGGAGATGACATTCAGAACTATGTAATGATACTTCTTACCATGCAGATTTATTGAACGCTATGTCTTGGAAACAAATTCCATTTCAAAGGCAAAATGATTCCCGATGCCAGATGGACAAAAGAAAATAGACATTTCTAAATGGCAAAAACCTTCCATTCACATCCCAGAATCTGAAGAAGGAAATACAGCTTTAGGCTTGTCAATTTCCCTAAATGGCATTTGAAAAATTTCAAGAAAACTGGGAAAATTAGGAGGAAAGGATTTGGACAAAAGAAATATAAAACTGCAATTTATGGATTCAAACAAGTGAAAAAATAGCATTTGTATAGATTGCCGTGATGTCTATGCCATTTAAGGATGTTGTGATTCCATGTAATTCCTGGGTAGCTGGTCACCCTCCTCCCTCCATCCCTTAGAATTCTAGGTTTCGTTTAATGCAGTTAAGGCATCACGCCCTCTAGGAAGTGTTTTCTCAATTTTTCCTAGCCCTGTTTATCAGTATTCTTGGCCTGGTGTTGCTACTTTTTCATGTGCTCTGTATGTTCTGCTGTCCCTCTTCTATTCACCTCACCCATCCCTCAGTAAAATGTAAATTATTTGAAGGCAAAGACTTTACTTTGGTAGATACAGAAGCCCATAGCATAGAAACTAATTAAACCCACTTCAATATATTATTTTAAGAATCTCTTTGTCTTCCTCTATTTGCCTTTGTCTCTGTCTTTCTTCTTGTCCTGATTGCCAAAGGTCAAAGGTGCTACTTTCCACAGCTTTGCTCCTGGTTCCTACTGCTTTGCTTAGGAAATTTCCTTTTGGAAAAGCACCTAAGATATCTTCTTATTGCCTGGAAAATCCACAGTGATGACCCTGAACTTTAAAGGAGGTCATTTTCTTCTATGTTTCTGACATCCCCTTCAAATTAACTGAACTTATTCAATTACATAGACCATCTAGAACTTTAAATGTTTTAATGGAGATGATAATTTGTCTTTCCAAAATGGGTTTCCCTAGAAATTTTTTCACTTAATTTTTTAAAACATTTGGGATTTTGGGAGGGAGAAGATGTTTTTGACTACTGAGAAAATGCCTTCTTATTTTGTCTTTGCTAAATAAAGACTTTGTGGGGAAGCACAGTAAGCTATTCTTTTAAGAAGGCATACATTTTAAGTTAGATATAGGAAAAGCATCAAACTCTTTGAAATCAAAATTGGGATGAAAATTCATCTTTATTGAGGCACTAATATATTTGTCATAATTTTAAAGCCTTGTTAAGAACCAATCAAGATATTAAAATATGAAAAATTAGGTTTGGATTGATGAATAGTATATTTTACTATCTTGTCAGGTATATACTGGATGTGAATATTTAACAGGTAGGTATGCATCAATCAAAATGTACCCATATTTTTTTCTCATATAGTTTAAAAATAGAGCATGCTGCATTAAGGAAAAAAATACTTGGGGCTTTAGGAGTAACTTATAATATTCCTCCAAATAATTTTTTTCTTCCCTCTGAGCAATCATTCATAGATGAAGAAATGGGCTATGAAACCAAAGATAGCACAACATTAAGAATTTACATAAGACAGTATAAAAATCACACAGATTGTCATCCCTGTGTCATCAATAGTTGAAACTTTAAGTACAACTGAGTTAGCTTCATTTGAATATTTTGACAGCATTCTATCACTGAAATCCTCTTAAATGTTTCTTTTGGGGAATGAAAGGGAACAAGATTTAAATAAATTGAAATTCCAAGGGGACATAAATCTCAGGGTGATGTGTGAGAGAGGCTGAGATTTTGACCATCGGGTCATAGGTTTTTAAAGGACACAATAATGGATCTTGATATGTCCAGTGTGGCCTATGCTCAGTGTGGTCAGGGGAATATGATTTTCTTGACCTTTCTTATTTTTCAATCACAATTTTTCAACTTCAGGTTATTCTTCTCTTAGCTGTAAAATTCAGTAAAATATAATTTCCTGTAATATTTATCATGCCTTCCTCTTGTTTGAAGGATTGGGAGAATCTTGATGACATTATAAGAATTTTTTCCTCAAGATTTTAAGAGTTTCAAGTTGGGCTCCAAAACACCACAATGACACAGAGGTAGACAATTAAGAAATCTGAGCTCTTTCTAACTAACTTAAAATAAACCTTGAATTTAGCATTCAGTGGGTTCATTTTCTTCTCTTTCTCACATTCAGACAATTGATTAATGATGACACCAAAATGCCATGACTAAGATAGACAGTATCTTAAAATAGCAGGAAGATTCCTCCCCCCCTCACTCCAGTTTCTTCAGCTTTACTTGTCTTCATTAAGGAAGAAACAAGTGAAACTACTTTCAATCTGAGCAACATTGTCTGTGAAGTCAACTTGCAGTTATTTTCTTTCTGCTTAGAAACAAACATTATGTTCAATCAAGCATTTAAAATTGAGCAACTTCAGGCTCTTTGAAAATTGATTAAATACACATATTCAAACTGATTTCTTTCTCATTCAGCCATCTCCCATGGACCTGGACAATTACCAAATAAAAATTCTCTCCTACATTACTTGTGAACCCTGTCTCAAGAAGTGGACGTGCACACAGGACGTTCATAGAAAGTGATAGATGCGTTCACATATTAATGAATCTCTTCTGAGGCATTTGAGAAAAGAGGAGAGACAAATGTCGAGGGTGAGGGATATGATGGGTTGGCTCCTGGATGTCTCTGTCACTAAGTTGGTTACTGAATATTACAGATTCATTGATTTACAGTATAGGAAGGGGTCTCAAAAGTTGGCTAATCCAACCTACAACCAAAGGGCAGTTGCAACTAACACTAAAGCAAGAATAGCCCATCAAACCTTTGTTTGAAGATCTCCAGGGAAAGAGAACCCATTCTTTACATTTCAGTTTTGGATAACTCTGTTACAAAGTCTATTCTGATCAAATTTTAGTGGATCAAATTCTTCTCCAATTCAATAGCATTTTCCCACATGACTGTCATGACTTCTTGGTAAGAGGCTTAACATACCCAGTGCCTCTAACCAATCCTCAAAACATAAAATCAAGGCCTGTAATCTCATATGTTAGATTTATTTTGCCTTTACACATTTATTTGCATATAATCTCCCACATAAAAAAAAGATTTCTTTGTATCTCAGAGTTCATTTAGTATATAGTAAGTGCATAATAAATACTTGCTGACTTAGTGATTGATCAACCTGACTTTTGTCCTTGGGATGCTTACTCATTTAGCAATGTGCTTAAATTGTGGTGCCCAGATCTGAATACAGTACTTCTAACATGGCCTGATCAAGGCAGTACTATTAGCTTCTTATTCTGGGGAGTTATTCCTCTCAATTCTACCCAAGATGATCTTAAGTCTTTTGGGAGGCAGGCTATTTTGTAATGCTGAACCATATCAGGTTGGTGGTCCTCTAAAACCTCCAGATCACTTTCAAAATCACTGCTCTCTAATTATAATTTTTTGTCTTATACTTCTGAAATAAAGTCTAAGTTCTTTGAGGGCAAGATCTATTTTTTCTTCTTTTTGTAAAATCTCAAGGACTTCATATAGTGCCTGGGGCACTTTGAAATTCATGGATAAGAGGTAATTTATAATTATAGGATCAGAGACTTAGAGCTAGTTGGGCCCTCAGAAATCACCAAGTCTCATCCTCTCATTGAGCAAACCAAGACAAAACTAGGTAAAATGACTTGCTCAGGTCAAATATCTAGTCTTTGAGGTAGGATTTACTCCAGACATTCTTGACTTTAAGTCAAATGACATGTGTATCTCTCTCTCTCTCTCTCTCTCTCTTTCTCTCTCTCTCTCTCTCTCTCTCTCTCTCTCTCTATATATATATATATATATATATATATATATATGTATGTATATATATATATATCTGCAAATTATATTTATATACATATATATATATATGTAAATTTAGTCATGCTGCCCTGTCTTGGGGCAGTGAGAAGTTGTGATGTGTCAAAGACTGCAAACAGCTAATAGTTGTCAATAGAGGAGTTGAATCCACACCTTCTTCAATCACAATGTCAATTCTTTATCCTTCAGACCATGTTGCTTTGTACTTTGTACAGCACAGGTGCTTAAAAATGCTTGTTGAATGGAATTACAATTAATATTTGAACTCAGTGGTTCAAACCAATAATATTAATGTCCAGGATCCTTAAATCCCAGCAATCCTTCCATCAGAGCTTAATTGGGTCTGGTGTTCTCTAGGATCAAAGAGATTTGACTATCTATAGGAAACCATTCCCTAAGTGGCTCCAGAGAATCATTCAGAAGGAAAAAAATAATTATCTGAATTTTATTCAACAATCGTTTATTAATTTTTCATTATGTTTTAATTTCAAATCACTATGGCAAATGTTTTTTTAAAATTCTTTCTATGTTCAAGACATTCCATCAGTCACAGAAAAGACAAAGACAAAAAATGAAAAGAAAACAAATAAACAATCCCTCTCTAGTAACTTACATTCTACTAGGTGGATGTGATCTTCACATAAAAAAAAGCATAAATGCAAAGTGATTGCAAAAGAAGATAATTTCAATAGGATGAAAACACTCAAATTGCAATAGTCAAGAAAGGTATAGGAACCTGGAAATGAAGGACAGTAATCAAGGGCCAGATATGGAGAGAGTAGAAGCCTAGTAGGTGGGACCACTTCTATCTTAGGCACAGAGGTGGGAGATGAGATATCATCTGTGTCCTTGCCATCCAGTGGAACAGATTGATGAAACAGAGGATGTAGGACAGAGAACAATATGAAATAAGACTCAAATGAGAGAGGGAAAGCCTTTATGTTGAGGGTTTTCAATCTCAGGCAGAAGATTTTGTATTGTATCCTAGACTAAGGAGCCACTTAAGATTTTTTGAGTGGGGTGTGAGTGTGTGAAATAGAATATCAATTTGCTGTTTTGTGAAGGACATATTAGAGCTTGGAGATCTAGTGTTATGCTAACCAACTAGTAAGCTATCATAAGAGTCCAGGTAAGAGATGACAAGAACTTCTGTCTAAGAATAAAATACATGCTGGAGAAGGAGACTGAGGTTTTGTCACAAATTCTATCTCCTAAGTTTCTTCATCAAAGATTCGAATGTACATGGAGGAAAGGAAAGAAATAACAATTATCAGGCACCACTGCGTGCTGGTACTCTACAAATAAGATCTCATTTGATCCTTACTTCAGTCCTGAGGAGATGCTATTGCAATTTCCACTTTACGGTTGAGGAAACTGAACCAGACACAAATTAAATGAATTCTTTTTTCGGTTTGGTTTTTGTTTATGGGTTTTACAAAGTGAATTGTCCAAGGTCCCACAGCTAGGATTAGGGTTATTCGGTGTCTGGGGTTGGATTTGAACTTGGGTCCTCCTAACTTCACTGTGCCACTTAGCTGACCCAATTAAATGTATTCTTTAGAGTAACAGAACTTATATACTGAGGCCGTATTGGAACACAGGGCTTCCAGATTGTAGGCCCAGTGTTCTATCCACCATATCACCCTTTCTAGATCACTCTGAGCTAAGTCACAAAAGACAAGGGTGACCGATCGCTGAAAAAAGGGAAAGAATTCATTACACATTTTAATGAGTTTGAGATACATTATTTGTTTCAGGTGGTATAGGATACGAAGAGGAGTGAGTACTTAGCACTCATCTATCTGAGTAAATGAACAACACAGAAGGAAAGATTAATTTCCAATCTGTCCCAAAGAGAAACAAGCACAACACCGACATTGGGCCATCAGTCAAAAAGTGCTGATGGTACAAGAAGGAGATGTACAGGGGAGGGGGGTGGGTGGAGGGTTTTCTGGATGATTCACTGCATTGTATTTTGTGCTTTGCCAATCATCTAATTCAGGGCTCTGGAATTGTGCTCTAAGAATAATTAAGGATTACTGTGGGCAGCTAAGCAGCCATATTTACCAACACACAAGGAGAATTTTAAGCCCAGTTATGATTGGCAGAAACCTATGAGGGAGAAAAACAAATAAAATAGGAGGCTTTTCAGAGCCTTCAGAATGAAAAGGGCAAGTTCCTGGCATCATTAGTTATATTAGCGGAGGCACAGAGCCCATGAACAGTTTCTGACTTCACTGAGTCTGCAGTTAGATCCAGGCCAGAGGGTGGAGAGGGATAGCTGCCCATGCCAAGTCCCATTCAAAACTTTCATGCCTTTATAGCTACAGTAAAGCAGCAGGTTGGCGATGGGCACCAGTGGCATCCAGCCAAAGAGAAAATGTGGTTTAGAGGAGACAGGTCTGGTGTCAGAGTCAAGAAGTTGTTTTTGTTCAGTTGCATCCAAATCTTCATGAGCCCATTTGGGGTTTTCTTGGCAAAGATAATACTGGAGTGGCTTGCCATGGCCTTCTCCAGTTCATTTTATAGATGAAGAACTGAGGCAAACAAGGTTAAGTGACTTTCCCAGAGTCATACAGTAATAAGTGCCTGAGGCTGGATTTGAACTTAGTTCTTGAGTCCAGGCTGGAATCTCTATTCACTGTGCAATCTAGCTGTCCCTAGATCCAGGAAGTCCTCAGTTCAAATTCTGACAATAAAACACACTGGCAGTATGATCCTGGGCAAGGCACTTAACCTCTTTGTTTTTGACAGTTAAAAAAAAGTACTTTTTCCTGTTAAACCCAAATATGTATTCTCCCCTTGTCCCTGTAACTTCTGCCCTTTGATCTCAGTTTGCTCTCTCTCTCTCTCACATTTAAATATTTTATTTATTTGCTAATCCATTTATATTTTAACCTCTTATTTTTAAGGTAACTCTCCATAACTAGGTGGTAGATATGACCTACAGCTGTAAAGGGAGTTTCCCCACTCAAAGTTCTCCATGCCAATTAAGTAGTGGGTTGGTCCAAAAAACAGTCAAAGAAAATGAATGATGGAAATCCTGAGAATGGACAGAACAAGAAGCTTTCTTCACTTTGGTAATGATTTGTCACTATTTTACAGACTCACATTTTATAGATTATAGATTTTTTTGGCTCCCTGGAAAGGTGGGGGCTGAGAAATGCATCTAAACCCAAAATCCTTTATTTGTACTGGGTGGCCTCTGGTTTGAGGGTTTCATCACACTCAAGTTTTCGTCCAATTGTCAAGTCCACACTGGCCTAGCATTTCTTAAGTGATTGTGGTATGCCAGGCATTAGGCTTGAGAATATTCCAAAAGGTAAAGAAAAATTTCTCGCCATGACAATAGGTAGCTCAATCAATCAGCTGATCACAAAACATTTGGTGCTTACTATTTTCTCTAGTGTCTGTGCTAAGTACTAGGGGCACTAATAAAAATTAATAAGACAGTTCCTATTATTGAGGAACTTTATTTTCTTATTCTTCTTCCTAAACATATTTATTTTGCTTTTAATTTGTGAATAATAAAAGCATTTTTATAACAGTATATGGAAAAGATGATTGCACATGAAACTGTAAATCTATTATGGACAACTTGCTTTTCCTTTAAAACATATAATAACGTTATCATGTAAATTGCTTCCCTTTGTTCTCCCTTCCCCCACCCGAGAGAGATGGCAACCATTAGACACAAATAAGTGTAGAATCAAGTCAATGGGTCTTTATTGACTACATACTGAGTGTCAGAGCGATAATCTCAAGGAATCTCTAACATATGAGAAGAACAGGAAAGACTTCTTGCAGAAGGTAGGATTGAAGATGAGGCTGAAAGGTTGCCAGGGAAATTAAGGTGCTAGGTGAGGAGCAAAGGATTCCAGTCATGTTGGACAGACTGGGCAAAAGTAGAGAGATGGGAGAGATTGCTGTTTTCATGGAAGTCAGTGCAGATGGATCACAGAGCATGTGGAACGAGGCAAAGTATAATCCTTGGAAAATTGGAATGCATCAGTCAATAAAATATTGTACATACCATCCTAAAGGTAATAGAGGGAATTGGAATTTATCAATGGGTATGTGTGTGCAATGATCAAACTTGAAACTCTAAAAAATATAACTTTGGAATTTTATTGGAGGATGAATTAGAATTTGGAAGAGATTGAGGCATGGACATCAATTTGAGATCTATTGCAATAGCCCAAATGAGAGTTGTTGAGGACCTGAACTAGGATGGTAGTTGTAGGGGGAGAGAAGAAAGGGATGTAAAGGAAATTATGAAAATAGAAATGATATAACTTGGCAAAAAGACTGGGTAGATTATGGTGAGTGAGAGTGAGAAGTCAAATATGACATTGAAGTTGTAAGCTTGAGTGCCTGGAAGGCTGATGGAAGCCCTGAAAGTCGTAAGGACATTCGGAAGGGGGAAGGACTTTGGGGAAAGGAGGAAGGTAATGAGTAGTGTTTTAGATGTGCTGAATAGAGTATTATCATTTCCAGTTTTCCACAAGGTTATTTTATGGCGTGGAAGTCTATTTCAGGGAAGAGTAGGACTAGAAATATAGGTCTAGGAATCATACATGGAGAGGGTAACTGAAGCAATGGGAGCTCATTGATCCTCAGATGAAATGATGTAGAAATAAAAGAGTAGAAGACCCAGTAGAACTCCTTGGGGTTCTTGGAGAACATCTCTGACTAGTGCACTTAATATGGGTAAAGGGCCAGCAAGGGAGATGGAGAAAGAGTAGACCATGTGAGGGGAGTGTCAGGAAAACCTTAAGATTAGAGATGATGCATAAAGAGTTGATATACTTAATAATAATAATAGTTATTATTATTATTAACATAGTTGCCCCACTGATTGACAGTGCCAAAAGCTGCAGGAAGGTCAAGGAAGAAAAAGGTATTAAATCTGGAAATTAAGAGATTGCTGGTAACTTTAGAAAGAGCAGTTTCCAATGAAGATGAAATCAAAAGAAAGATTGCAAAAGGTTTAGAAAAGACTCAGAGTCAAGAAGGTAATAGTTTATAGGGCTTTCTCAATGAGTTTAACAGAAAAGAGGAGGAAAGAGATAAGATGATAGCTGCAGGGCTAGTGGGGTTAAGTGAGAGTTTTTTGAGGGCAGTGGAGATTTTAGGCAAGAAGGAAGGGGTGTGTATGTGTGGAGAGACAGATGCTGGAGAGATGATAGCCTGGGTAGGGGTGGGGCTAATCTTCAGTAGAAGGCAGAATGTTATAGTATTTGGGGTACATTTAAAGGGGCTGGCTTTGGCAAAATGGCCAAGACCAGAATAAATGAGATAATGACTAATTACTTAAGAGGATTATGAGATAAATAGTTGGAGAAAAGACAACATTTAGTCAATGGTTTCAAATTATTTTTCAATTGAAGTATACAATGAAGTCCTCATATAAGGTGGAGGTGGAATTAGGAGTGAGTACTTTGAGAAGCTGAAGAAAGATAAAATGGTCAGGAAGGTTTCTGTGGAGACTGGGAAAATGAATCCCTTAAGGATGTATGGGATAATTCCCTTGATGTAGTCATGAGCCAGTTGAAACAAAATCACCTGCATTTGCACTGGACCCAATTAGCATGGTTTTGTCATTTCTTGCAGCTCACTTCAGTATATAAGTTAACAGGGAAGATGATGTAAATAATCAAGGATTGAGAAGTAGAGAGAAATAATCAGGGATAGGATATGGTGTTAGGTATTCAAGAGAAGAGTGTAGCGTTGAATTAGTTCAACAAAGGATTGAATTAATTCACCAAATGATTGAAAGGAAGAGTCAGTGCAAGGGAGATGACCTGTGAAAGAACTGGAGAGAAAGACATTGAGTGATAATGAGAGATAATGTACAGATTGCAAGATATATAGAAATATAAAAAAATTTCATTAGACAATGGATTCTTGAAATGCATCAATATAAAATGGAACGTTTGTGCAGGTGTGGGATGAGCATATATGTACTGGGGAGAGAAATGAATAGAATAGAGAGCTAAGAATTGTTGAGGAAACATCCAAAGGCATATTGTAGACCCCTAGTCTGAGGAGGCAAGTTACCACGTAGAAAGGAACTAATTGAGGAAGGATGGAGCATGTCACAGGTATTGATGGACCCCCAATCTGTGTTGAGTGATAAATTTAGATAACATGAATCTCAAAGGAGGGAATGCTATTGACAGAGGATGGTAGAAGCAAAGTCTATTAGTAGCAAGGAAATGCAAGTAATATTTCAGGTGCTTCATAAGACCAAAAGGAGGGAAATAAGAGAAAGTACAGTCATTACTGTAAAGGGTAGTAAGGGAACCTGTGCCATCAAGGGTGAACTAGGTATCAGCAATTACCGGAAAATGAAAGGAATTAAAAATGAAGAGCTTTAAGGTAAAATTAAGTATGTTAATTATTAAGCAGGGAGTGCAGAAGGCAAAATGGAAGGGTCAGCAGGGCTATAGTGTAACATTGTGAGGTAGCGTTAAGTTGGATAGGTGATAGTGAGGAGGCAGTTGGACACAGGGTGAGAGGTTTTGGATATTAAAAGTTAGCAATTCAGAATCACTAGGGTGGGGAGACTACAATGTCTTGGAAGAATGTGAATAATTGATAAGGGAGTCCCAATAGGATATCAGTCTTTGAAGAGAAATCAGTACAGAGAAGTGTATGATTGTATTGCTTTATCCCTTGAGTTCCCACTTCCTAGCAGGTGTTTATATTCCTAAGAGGCCTCAGGTAACGTTTTTCTTCAGAATAGTCTGGGATAAGAGGAAGGAAGTATGGAAACCTGGAAGATGGCCTTAATTTCAGGCCAGAGCTTTCAAAGACCCACATTTAAGACTATTTTGAAGACATCATCTTATTAGTAAAGAAATTTCTTTGACCATTGAAGATCAGCACATCTTCTGTAACTTGTGGTCTCAGGGAAGGCATCACTCTCCTTGGGACACCTCAAGGTTAAATGACTTGCTCAAGGTCTTATGTAGCTAGTAAACATATGATAAAAATTTGGACTTAGTTCTTCCTTGTTGTAAGTACAGGCTAATTTGAATATTAGTTAAGGAAAAAAAATATAATTAGTGAGATGGATCTGGCTTCAAAGCCAAATGTGCCAAACTGACAGCTTTGGATTTCTTGTACCAAAGCTTCCATCCATTCATGTGGCTAATCGAACCACGAATGCATGTGTCATATATATGCATATATACATGCATACGAGTACACATTCCTATTTGAAAATGTGAATTTGTATAATAGCTTTTTGAAAGGCCTGTCACTGCTCACTGTCTCCACTCGGTTGTTCCTCTCAGTGGGAGCTGACATTTTGCTGATACTTCATCAGACTGGACTGCCTGCTGGGAACCAGATTGGTAAGGGGAATGTGTCTCTCCGCTGGAGTGAATGGGAGATGTATTATTTAAATACAATTTATCTTACAGCAACTTAGAAAATCAGATTTCCCATTCGGGCCGGTATGGAGATGAATTTTCCTCCATCTCACTTCCTGTACACTATTGAGGCTAGGGCGTCGGAACCTGATTAGACTCTTAATTGTCGTTCTGCAAGTTTTTGACACGCATTCTTTTTTTGCCCCATTTTAGATAAGAGCCCTGCTTTTATAGAAGAGAGTGACAATGGAGGAAGAGCCAAGCTTCAGGCATCAGGGAAGAGATGAGAATCAAACTAGGGGCTGTTCTGTAGAATTGTGCTGCACATTGCCAACAGCCTTTCTTCAAGGTGAATATTTCAGAAAGAGGCAGATGGTCCAAATAGATTGGACTCATTACCTCAGTCACACTCATTTTGGAAGGATGCATTTAGAGCATGTCTATAGATACAAATGGTTTGCCCACTTAAAAAAATGGCTTGGGCTTGAGCGATGACCCCATTCCTACAATTTATTTCAATGAAAAATCAGCATAGCTGATTATTTGATTGAACTGTCTGTTCAATTAAATCAAAATGTTCAAGCTGGTTATGCGTTTATAACCAAACTTAGTAAAAGACAAAGGGCATAAAAGTCTTCCTTTCAAATCATTATTTATGCCCCAGAACAAATAGTATCATACAGTGAATATACTCGTTGATCTGACTCGAGAAGATCTGGGTTCAAATAAAATAATTTCTCCTTTTTCACCTTGGCATTAACCTCGCAACTGGTTTGCTCAAATATCTCTAATGTATGGCTTCTCCGTTTTTTTTAAGTAAATAAGGTCATGTATTTGAAGCACATTTTAAAATCAAAAGCTTTCATGTAAAATGCCTTTTGTCATCATCATCTCATCAATATCATTTTAGATTCATGTAATCCTTTGGGGCTGATTATAAATTTCTATAAACAGGACTATAATTCTATAAATGTGATCCATACTGTCTCTGTAACTATTATGTCTTCAAGAAGATATCCAAAGGAGGTGATACAACAAACTTCTTGTTTGTCTGCTCAAGGACCAGATGACAGACATATTTCTGGATTGCAACATGTGTTAGTGTAAAATGGATTTCTTCTTCCTGATGCTATAGAGCTTTAAACAATTTCCAAAGTGGAAGAGGACTCGGAATGTTATATAAAGTTCAAAGATTTCAACATTCTTACCTTCTGAAATAGAAGTCAGATGTAGATAGCATTGTGGTCATCCTTTAGAATGTAACTACTTGAAAGAAGAACATGTTTTATTTTAAAATTCATCTATCTGACTATCTATCTATATGTCTGTGTGTCTATCTGTTGAGCTATCTATCCAGCTATCTATCCTACCTGTTCACTTATTTTTTCATCTATTTCATCATCTACCTTTGAATTCTCCTGTATCAATTTTTTCCTTCAAAAATTATTTTTTATCTATCTAATCTGTCATCTATCTATAGTTAATCAAATTTTTGGTAACAGAGTTTGGGTAAGTTGCCTGGGAGAGATGGAGAGGTTAAGTGATGTTTTAGGATCACACTGTTGGAATTAATCAACATTGGACTGAACCTCCTGGTCCTTGTGGCCATTTTTCTGACTATGCCTTTGTTTTTTCTATTTTGTACAAGAGAGCACTTAAGAAATGCTTATGGAATTGGATAGGGTCTATTTTAATCCTTTCATTGTTTAGTGAAGAAAAGGGAGTCCTAGAGATAAGGAATGATTTGCTCAAAGTTACATAAAAGCAGGACCAAGATTCCAAACCTAATCTCGGGACTCCTAGACCATGTTCTTTCTACTAGGACATCATTTATGAGTGTTTTAGCTCATTAAAAACCACTATGAGGGAACTGGGGAAAACCCAGACTAGGAGGACCAGAAAGATGCTGGCCTGGAATCAGAGCGACTTGAGTTCAAATCCCTCCTCAGATACTGATTAGCTACATGACTCTGGGCAAGGCATTTAGCCTGTGACTCAGTTTTCTCACCTGTTGAATGTGAAGAAAAACAACATCTACACTGCAGGTTGTGAGAAAGATGAAAATTATTTGTAAAGTGCTTAGGATAGGGTCCCACGAAACCTGGGCTACATACGTACATATATATTATATATATATATATATATATATATATATATATATATATATATATACTATATATGTGTGTGTATGTGTGTATGGTATATATGTATATGTATATAGTATATATGTGTATGTATGGATTCTTATTCCCTTTGCTTTCCCAGTATCATTAGAAAATAGGATCTTTGTAAAACAGTTATGAGAATGGGCTTTTTAAAATGAAAATTTAGAAGTGACTTATTTATTATTTTTAAGGGAATTATTTCTATTTTATTTATCTATTTTCCTTCCTTCCTTCTTTCTTTCTTTTCTCTCCCCTCCTCCTTTCCACCCTTTCATTCTCCTCCCTTCCTCTCTCCTTCCCTTCCTTTCCCTTTCTTCTCTCCCTCTTTTTCCTCCTTCCATTCCTCCTTCCATTTCTACTTCCTTCCTTCCTCCCTCCATCCCTTCCTTCCTTCATCTCTTCCTCCCTCCCTCCTTCCCTCCTTCCCTCCTTCCTTCCTTCCTTCCTTCCTTCCTTCCTTCCTTCCTTCCTTCCTTCCTTCCTTCTTCCCTCCCCCCTCCCTCTCTCCTTCCTTCCTTCCTTCCTTCCCTCCTTCCTTCCTTCCTTCCTTCCTTCCTTCCTTCCTTCCTTCCTTCCATGTTTCCTTCCATCATTCCATTGTTCTTTCCTTTGCAATGAGCCTATGATTTATTGGTATAAGAATTTCCCGATATGAGATTTAGTCCTAAAAAGTTGCCTAGAATGATGAGAGGGAAGGGACAAGCTTATTTTCAAACAATTTGTATGAGCCAGAAGAAGTTGTGCCCAGGTCTTCTCAGCCCAGTGACTGACTCTCTATCCATTCTGTCATTTCTTCCTTTCCAGTTTTCTAAGGCCCAGAATACTAAACTAGAGGAACTAGGCATCTGTCTAATTGTAGACATTTCTTATTGTTGTATTATTTTCAAGGATATTGCCAAAGGCACGCTGGGCCAATGGAAAGCTCAAGTATTTAGAGACATCTAATTTTACCCTTAGTCCCCTCTCCAAAGGATCACTGATAACCCCATGGATTTCCCTGTCTGAGAGGGCTGTCCCCCATTTTTCCCCTTTCCCAAATCTTCCTCTTTCTATCTTTGGAACACTAGTGTTTATGTAAAAGCCGATATCTTCAGGAGCAGCCTTTCATCTGTTCTCTATGCTAAAACATATTATCCCTTATAACCCATCAGTTTTTTTTACAGTTCATTATGCAACATAACTAGGTTTTTAAATTATGTAAGCACCATAACAGGATGTTTAGAAAAATGCTATGTGCTATCACCAAACAGAGGCCTCTTTTAAAATGCTGCGCATATTCTTGGTGAGTTATGTGTGATGTATTTTAAATGAGTCTGATAGTTTAGACTCATTCATTCTTCTAAGTATCACATTATGGTGATTACAGAACTTGTGTGTGTGTCTGTGTGTATGTGTGTGTGTATGTGTGTGTTTGTGTATATGTCTATAAATGCAGATAAAAAAGACATAATGTGAATTTTTAAAAGATCGGTTTTTCACACCAGAGTTGGATCTGGGGATCCTAAAATCTCTTTCTGGCTCTGTAGGTGTAGAAAGAGATTTGTAAAGGGGTTACAGTTTTGTTATAAATTATGATCCTATTGGCCATTCCCACTTCACTTTTAGGACAGTTGTAAAGTATTGGAGTAATGAATAAGCATGTTGAATTGGAGTCTGGGAAATCGGAGTTGAATCACATATCAAAAACAAACTATATTAACTCTGAGCACAATTAACCTTTAAGCTAGCACTTCTCTTAGTCTCAGCTTCCTCTTCTGTAAAATGGGAATATTATTAATAGCATTTACCTCTCATGGTTGTTTCAAAGGTCAAATGAAATAATTTGTGCAAAGCATTTGGCAATCTTTAAAAGCATTTTAAATTATGAACAATTATTACTAAATTTCTGTATGACCTGAGAATGGGAAATGATTTAAAACCTCATTTTTTTACTATTTGAAAAATTAGTAGGACCTGTATTCTTCTTAATAATGCCATCGACAAAATGTTTGCTTTATACCACTCTTAGAACATGGTTAATATATGATTTACCCAAAAGTTCAGTCTATTTAATATTTTTCCCATAAAGCTAAGGGACCAGCCCTTGGAAATATATGTTCAGTGTTGAAAGCTAGCTCAAATACCTTTGACACATGTAAATTTATACCTTTAAGTTTCTCTTAAAAGATGAGTTTGAAAAACCAAGCAAAGTTGAAAAATATCAGGGCTGGTTAATTATAGGTCTGGACAACTTTTACTCTGTTCTAAGTGCTTGTCAACAGGACCAGAATGACAGATACAAACTCAAATTATTCAGGCACCTACGGAAAAAAAAAACCATATGGTTGAGCATTTATTAAGTAACCTATCAATCCAAGTTGAGTTCTAACCTTGGGGCAAACACTGTACCCTTTCAAATATGATTAGATCACTAGTAAAGTGTTCCATTACCATTTATGTAGGTGGAGTGTGTGCGTGTGTGTGTGTGTGTGTGTGTGTGTGTGTGTGTGTGTTTCATGTTACTTGATCACACAAAACTCAACTCAGAGTTTTATCTGTGAACAATGACCAAAGATTTGTCACCTTCATTAGTCAGGTTTTCTGGCCAGTTAAGTTCCTTAAGGAGTGGGATTATAGGATATCA
The DNA here is from genome assembly GCF_037893015.1 of Macrotis lagotis. NCBI lineage: Eukaryota > Metazoa > Chordata > Mammalia > Peramelemorphia > Peramelidae > Macrotis > Macrotis lagotis. The sequence goes on along the minus strand of NC_133663.1, from coordinate 29,055,627 downwards.
GTCTTCATATACCCAAAATGACATTTGTTATGCTTTCCCTCAAGCCCATTCTTTTTTCAAATTTTCCCATTTTTGGTGAGGATGCCACTATTTTATCAGTCTTCTAGGTTTATTTGCAGTTTTCTTTAATTGACAAGATTTCACAATCTTGTCAATCCTACCTTCATAACATCTTTCTCTACATTCACAGAGCCTCTAGCTTACTTCAGGCCAATATTACCTCTAATTTAGGCTATTGCAATAGCTTTCTAATTGGTTATCCTGTTTCCCATCTGTCCCTACATTTTCCAATCTATCTTCACAGCTAGGAAATTGTTAATCCTAAAATGTAAAAGTTAATCAAGTCACCTGTCTATTCAAAAAATCATCTATCGCTCTATTAGCAACAGGATGAAATCCAGTTTGGCTTGCAAAACCCCCTTACAATCTGGCTCCCATCTCCTCTTGCTGTGCATTTCACATTACTGACTATCTCTCATTGCTTATTCCACTCAAACTGACCTGCTAGTTCTATGTATGTACAAACATAGCTCACCTGCTATGTCATCATAAAAGAAGATATTTAAATCCCTTTGGTTTCTGTTTCTTCATCAGGAAAAAGTGGGGATTATACTATCTACCTCATGGAGATGAGGAACACATTAGATCATGTCTGTAAGAAATTCTGCAAGCCTTAAAACACTAATGAAAATCTTCTTTTGTTCTTCCTTTTATTCCTCTTATCTTTACTCCTTTTCCTTTTTCTTCTTTCCCTTTAGCTTCAGCTTTTCATATACATAATCATCATCTTGATCTCCCACCTCCACAAATCTGCATAGTGCTGTATGCATGTTTAAAATGTATTCTTTCTCTAAGAAAGCTTTCTTTTCTGCTTTGTCTAATCCAACATACTTTTCAAAGTCCATCTCAGATTCTACCTCCTACTAAAGAACTTTCCTGATTTTTACTCACCTTTCCAATTATTAACATGATTTTGCTTGAAGTTTTTTGATGTGATTTTAAATATCCTATTTCCTTAACTGTAAAGATGTTTATAGATATGTTTTCCCAAAGAATGTAAGTTCCTTGAAGCCAGAGTCCTTGTCATTTTTGTCATATCCAAAATTCAATCAATATTTGTTCAATTAAACAGAATTATCTCAACTTTGCAATTTCTATTACCCCTCTCTCCTTTAGTACCTGACTCCCAAGACTATGCTTTGTCCATAGGAGACACATGGCAAATATATGTACCAAATTATTATCAGCTCATTGTTCTAGAGTTTGGAGGTATCTTAGAGTTCATTTAATTTTAGTTTCTGTTTAGTCATTCAGTTAGGTTTAACTCTTTGTGACATAAGATGTCAATGCTGTCCATGAGATTTTCTTAGTGAAAATACTGGTTTGCTATTTTAATCTCCATTGGATGAAGGCAGATAGAAGTAGAATGACCAGAGTCCTATAGCTAGTAAATGACTAGGGCTATATATGAACTCAGGTCTTCCTGACTTCAGATATAGCACACTATCCACTGAGACACCTAACTCTCTTCTTGCTACCCCTACCTATTTTATAGATGAGAAAATTGAGACAAATTAAGCAAATTATCCAAGGTCAGAAGCAACTTTTGAACCCAAAGCTTTTAAATCTAGATACAAGGGCCTTTTTACTTTACTATGATTTTAGTTTTATTTGAATGAAACCATTAATTGGTTGTGATTTCTCTGAGACAACTCCATCTTCATAATCAAACTCTCTCTACCATATCTTATTATCTTGAATATTGCTGTAGTTGAGTGATTTACCCAGCAAGCCTACCTGAGTAACAAAATACCAACAACAACAAACTAAAAAAACCCTTCAGAATCTGATGAACACTTTATAAAAAAATCTCTTTTGTATCTTTTTCCCTTAACCCTAATTCCTCAAACCAAAAAAATGACGAATCTGTATACATGTTTATCAAAAATATCTATGTACAATGTTACCCTGACTATTTGCTGCTGAGGGGAGTGGGGGGGTGGGAAGGGAGGGTGGAAGGAAATATTGCAACTTAAAAATATACCTGTGCATATGGATGAATGTTGAAAAAGCTTTCATAATATGTATTTGGAAAAATATCAATTAAAAATGTCTACTTGGGGAAAAAAGGAAGAAGGACTCAAACCTAGGTCTTTCTTGATTAAAGGCCCAGCTTTCTGATTATTAGGTCATGCTGTCTAATCACTAATTGGAAGAGGGGTGAGCTGTTAGATATGTCTCTATTACATGTCATAAGGTTCCCTGTGATCCCCATGATTCACAGTGAAACTAAAGCCTCTTCAGCAATAGATAGTGCCCAACTAGGCATTCCATTGACTTATTAGGTTGTCCACCAGGAAAGAAGATGGGAGTATTATATTTTCTCTTTTCTAGGAAACTTCTTTGTTTAGTTCATTACTTTTTATTAGTCTGACATCTTTCTTTTCTGAAAAGAACAATAAATTCAGCTAGAAAATTCTTTCATGTGTCTCTCACTATAACTTAATTGGTATATCCTCCTATAGCAGCAACTCGTAAAGCAGCTAAAGTTTCTTTTTTTTGTAATAAATTATTAGGCTGATGTCTTTTTTGACTTTCTTTTGTGGGTCTGTTCATTTTGATGACTTAGGTAGTCAACAGGATTTTTCAGGGTATTCTGAAAGACAGTCACAAATTCCATCTCTTTGTTTCACTGACCTCCATTTTCAAAGTGTCCACAGGAGAGTTTGTACTGAGCTCCCCAGAGGCCTTTGGGATCAGTCTTATGAAATAAAAATGAAAGGTAAAAGGAAGAGAAATTTGTGTTATAATCTCAAGATAAGCATAGATTTCTGTTATGATTTGAGAGAGTTAGAAGATATGATATGCACTACATATATACACATATAGAAACAAGTAAAATCATAAATGGTAATAGGTATACATGTTTATATAGCATCATAAATACATGAGTATTTCAGCATGTTGAAATCTGTGGAGGGAAGAAAAAAACATCCTTGCACTCTCTAAGGATTTCTAGCTTTTTCCTTCCAAATTCCCTGTAGAAATCAACATGCTACTATATCTTGTCACTTTGGAAAAACAGATACAGAAACTGATATTTTAGCTGAAAATACTTTTTTTTTTATCAAAAAAGTGATTTCTTAAGACTACCAATGGGAACAATTTTGATAGCTATCTTAGGAAGGACTTGAATAGAATGAGAAGTTAAAACAGAATCTAATTTGGGATGAAAACTTAAGAAATATCATCTGGGAAGCAGTCCCAGGATGGTGGGGCTATGACTTGGATCTTTTGAGACTTCAGGCAGTCCTCAGACCCTACTGATGGCCACCATAGAATGGGATATATGATAGGCTCATTGAATATCAGTACCTTGGACAGAGAACATTTGGGGCTGCTATACAGGATGGTTCTTTCTAATATGAGTGAACAAATGATGGAAGAGATAAAAGGGAACTCAGACACCAACTTGTTCCGACTCCCCATAAATTTACATATAAGGAAACTGAGATCAATGTTGCTATTGTTGTTTTTTTAACATCAAAATATTCCCCTGAATTAGAATCCCAATGAAAGCCATTCCTAAGCAGAAAAAGATGGCAGTAAGGGGGCTTCAAGTTGACAAAATCCTTTGGTGATGGGCCTTAAGCATTATAGAGTTCTGAATAAATAGAACTGTGCTATGGCTATTCAGAATCTCTCCAAAACTTACCTGACTTTTAGGAAAAGGACCCCCAAATCTGCCTAAGAAATGCACAGAACTCTCAAGCTAAAGTCCACCATCATCTAAGAGAAATCCAACTTTGCGGTCCTGATGTTGTCATTGGACTGTCCCTGTAGCACAAGGTGCCCGTTTGCAGTCACAGCTTTGATTACAGTCAGCCCAAAATATCCTAGGCTACATGCTGTAGAAAACAAGGCCAGACCATTGATTGTTTTTTGTCATCTAATAGATTGGTGGAGGGAACAAGATATTCTGCTGTTCAAAGTAATTTGTAACAGTGCTTACCAAACTGAGTGGTGCTGATGGAAAGCTCTGTTTCATTAGTGTCCCTGAAACAATTTGAGATCTTTAATTAACAATACATGAGAGGGAGAGACATTGGTTCCCACCTTCAGAATTTTAGAGGGATCTTTGGAGCTCAGAACAATAGGGTTATTTAGTATTTAAAAAATACATATAACCCCCAAGAAAACAACAAAACCTGGTTTACATCAGGTAAAAACTCCTCCATAGCCTCTTTCTCCTTGATTTCAACTGCCAATCATGACTAACTCATTCACTATTGCCAGTTTTATTCATAATTTCATTTTGTGGTTAGACAAAAACATCAGAATTGGGCAAAGTTATCTGATTGAAAAATAATATGTTTTCCAGAGATTACGGTGACCTCTCTACTTGGCTGATTTACATAGACCTTCGACATCTTTTCCATCACAGTGGGAATAGTAGAGGTAGCTCCAAGTCTTGTTTATTCAGCAGCTATTTTAAGGAAATGTTATCAGAATAAATTATATTTACCTAGGGGTATGGTTTCCACCTCCCATTCCTTTTCTTCCAAAGTATGATTTCACCACTGGGAAAACACTCTGATTCCTGGGAACCAATTCTGAGCATTAGAAGGTTAAGTCATTGGTCCAGGGTCTAACAGCAAACTGTTAGAACTTCTTTTTTTCTCATTTCTCTTTCCTGACCTTGCTTTCCTTGTCTCCTTGGGGAAAATTACTATTTAAATTTCAGTTATCAAGGAATATCTACATAAATGTGTGTGTTTGTATGCATATATGACATATGTAGTGCATGTTTGTGTGTGTGTATGCATGTATAGGATGTATATAGAAGCACATTGGGGAGGGATTACCTGGGGGTCACTGAGAAATGAATATATATTTGTCCTGGATCATATAACCAGTGTCTTGTTAGAGTTACTACTTTAGGGTCAGGATGGCTCTCTGTACACTAGGCCATATACACTTATACACTGTAAGATTTCTTAGTTAATAGTCATACTTCAAATTTATAGAGCATTTAAGGGGTTGTAAAGCATTTTTAATTCATCATCTCATTTGAGTCTCATACTAATGCTGTGGAATAATGGTTATTATTATCCCCATTTTTATAGAAGAGGAGACTAAAGTTCACTGGGATTAAGTGATTTTTCCCTAGGATTACACAATTGATAGGCTTCAAATAGAATGTGAACCCATTTCTTCTAGGGTTTTACAATTAAGACTCACCTAAATGGCACCTGTCACCATGGAACCCTGGTGGACATTGCTGCTGGCATTCTCCGGTTGTGTGGTCACAGAGCGACTCAGAGCAGTTACATGGAAATTTGCAACCAGGACCATAGAAATTTGGTGGGCATTCTGTGAAATCCAACCGAAGGCTAAATTATTTTAAGAGAGACACAAGTAATATAGAAACATTCAAGACAGCTTTCCGAAATGGCCCCACAGACTATAAATAGGCCTAAAGATAGAAGCATTTCCTACTTCCATTTTGTCTCTGAAAAGAAGTTTCTGGTTATGCCAGGTTTGAAAAATTTGACCCCAATTAATAGGAAAGAATAATAATATAACACTTGACATCCGTATATATTTTCTATGTAATGTACATCACACTGAAATACTCTATAATTATCTTATTTGATGATCCTTACAACATCACTGGGAAGTGGGTTGCTATTATCACCACTGTGCAGGTAAGAAAACTGAGCCAAACAGAGATTAAGTGACTGGTCCAGGGTCACAGGTCTTCTATACTCTAGGGTCAGTGTTCGGAGTACTAAGGTGCCACCTAGCTGAAAAGACAATGAATTAAACCATTTTGGGTACAATTAAAAGAGATTTGGAGATGGAGAACCTGATTTTGAATCTGTAATCTTCTATTTGTTACCCATGTCACCCTGGGCAAGTTATTAAACCTGCCTGAGGCTCAGTTCCTATTTTTTTGAAACAAGAGGGTTGGACTTTGTGACCTCTGAGGTCTAAATCCATGATGCTTTGGCTTTATCAACCACCCTTTTAAGGTTCTTTACATCACAGCTTTATGGAAAAACCTGAGTGGAAGTCTTGCCTCCTACAAATACAGGTTGCTTGACTCTGGACAAGTCATTTGATTTTGTATTATGCCAGATATATTTCTCAAACTCTAAATTGAAAAAAAAGGTCTTAGTCTTTTTGGAAAAGGAAGACATGTTTAACCCCAAATTTCTAAAGCAGGCCAAAGTCAAGTCCTCTGTGTACAAATAGATATCACTCATTCATGAAAAAGACACAAGGGGACATTAGAGATATCTGGGTCAAATCTCCTCATCTTATGGAAGAATGAGATTAAGTAAATGACTTGGCCAGTCAACAAGATCAAACTGAGCTTAGACTCATATTCTTTGACTTTCCAAGATCCAATGCTAAAATCAAACTCTGTTGTCCCAGAGCACTTCTCATGATTACAGATCATGTTTCTATGTACTTTGACCATGAGATATTTATGAAATAAACTCATTCACCAGAAAGAACATTCACCCTGACAAGTTTATTACCCTTATTCTCCTTCTCTTGTAGGAGTCTGTGACTCAGATCCACTGTAATGGATGTTCTTTCCATTAGTTAAATGTTTGTGAAGAGCCTGGATGGTAACCAGCTCAGGGCTCTCTTAACTGCTTAGTTGACAATGGAGTGATTGGTTCACCTTAATCTTCTTAGTGTGACATACCCTGAAATGGGATCTTTCTTGCATTGCTAAAGCTTACCTAACACCAGAGCTGGAGAAGATGAGGGTAATTAGGCAATTGCTCCATGTCCCATTTCTATGTACATAATGAAGGGGACTTACCTCCAGGGACCATGAGTAGCTTAACTAATAAGTGACCATGGGGTGTTTGACAAAATGGAAAACAACATTAATAAAGAGAAGAAAGGAAGTGGTCATCAGATTATACCTTCTTGGCATCTGTTGCCTTGGTAACCAGATTTGCAGGTGCATGAACCATTTTTGGCATTGCATTCCAGGGTATTCTCCTCGATACACTGACATTCAGAAGAGCAGCCAGCTCCATAGGCTCCCTTGGGACAGGCTGCAAGCAGATTGAAGCAAATTGGTCACCTGCAAACTCAGCTTTCCCTAGTTTAAATTGTTAGCACACAGGCATGGTGCTCCACGGGACCTGATTATAGGGGGGAAAAACAAGGGGATCATCCTATCTGCCAAAAACAATAGGGAAAAAATGTCTTTTCAAATAAGGCAATTCATTTTCTTTTTGGCAACCTGATGTGAACACTGAAGCCTGAACTACTTAAAAAGCTTTAGTGCAATTCCTTCCCAGCATGCTCAATGGGTGCCTAGCATTCGAATTCTTTAAGGGCATCATGGGAAAAGCATGGGGCCATATTCATTCCACAGCAGTATGGAGATGATGGACAAGCTTCAGTGGGAAGAGTGGCCATTGTTTGAGTTCCCTTTCATTATATAGTTATCCTAAGTGATTTGACATACTGTGGATCTCAAAAAGGCATTCTTTGGGATAGGAATATTATCTTGGCCACATCTTGGGGAAACTGAGCTTGCATGAGAATCCTAAGTGGGAAGGGTCCCACCTTTGTTTTTGTTAAACACATATTTGGTGCTTTCCCAGAGCAGCTGCTAGCCAAAATTTAGTGTTCTTTCCAAAAGATATTTTGGTATTTTTAATAGATTATGAAAGTTGAATGTACTTTCTCTTCATATAGATAGATGAAGGAGGAAGGAAGATAATCTCAGCAAATGGAGGATCATTCTCACCCTCAAGGGCACCATATAATATATTTTGTGTCCATATGAGTCTTAGCCTATCAAACCAATTTGATAGAAAAGTTGATACAGTCAACACTTCATTATAGTCATTAATTGTAAAGAAACATCAGAAGAGATAACACACACACACACACACACACACACACACACACACACACACACAAACTGTTAAGAGGCTATTGTTACCTCCTCCCCCGCCCCATTCATTCAGGTGGTATTCTTCTCAAACCCACTATCTTCCAGTGGTTTCCCTTCTACTTGTGTCTTCCTTGAATAGCAATTTCTCCCTTTCTGACTATAGTACAAAGTTGATCTCCCAGGTTCACTCTCCCACTTCCTCCATGATGTGGAGGAGTGGTGGAAATCTAGGAAAACAAGGAAAGAAAGTGGCCAATAGGAAAATCAAGTTGTTGTGTTCTGAACAGGGAAAGGGAGAGAGAAGGGTATGGTGGAATAGTATTACCATCCACAATTTTACGCTAACTTTGACAAGTAAAGAAAGAGTTGGGAGTTGACCTTTCTGCTTTGTAACTGAAACATTCAATTTTATATCTTTAAAAGTGGCTGTTTTTTTTTTTATATATGCAACCATTTGGGATAGCTTTAGAATGGGAGAGTAAAGGTTGGAAAGAATTCTTTATCAATGTTTCTAAAAAACCAGACTGAATCATTTCAATTGTATTTTCCTGAGTCCTGAACAAGGTTCATATTCTGAGCCATTAAACAAAGAAAAGAGATTGGCTGGGATCCTGTTATGGAAACTATCTTAAAACTTTTGGTCTTCAAAAGTATTTCATATTTTGTTTTTATTTTTATTTTTTGGATTTTTCAAGGCAATGGGGTTAAGTGGCTTGCCCAAGGCCACACAGCTAGGTAATTATTAAGTGTCTGAAGTTGGATTTGAACCCAGGTACTCCTGACTCCAAGGTCAGTGCTCTATCCACTGCGCCACCTAGCCACCCTGAGTATTTCATATTTTAAAGAAATATTTGAACTTCTTAGAGGAAACTCTGTAAATCATAACAACGTATAAATATACTAATTTTGTTTCAGTTAATTTTTTCCTACATTTCTCAGAACTGTAGAGTTTTTATGAGTTACAGAATCATGGAAGCTTTAATTTTGAGAAGACTTCAGTCTTCTCATCCAATCCATGGCTGACAGAGGATCCCCTTCATACTCATGGTGGACAAATCTCCTTGAAAGAGGTCACTAAAAATTCCACCTACCCAAACATGACACAAAAGTTAACAAAGAAAATTTCCAAGCTATGTCAACATATTTTTCTACTCATGAATATATCTTCCCAAGAGTCCTTCAAAGGAAAATGTTGAGATCAAAGATAGGTGTTCATGGAGCATAAGCTGGGTGCTGCTTGAGTAATCATTATTACCTTGAGGCAAGGGCATACTTAGTTCCATTCTCTATGCACAATTATAAAGAATATCAGAAAATCATTTTACCAACATTTTCCTTGTCTTTATAAGAAAAAAAATGACTATCCTTTTGGGATGGAACTAAGTACATCCATCTTTCTGAGTCCTTGTTTATGCATAGGGATTGGAAAAATAAATAAATGCAACTTACTCAGATGGCAGAATCGACCATAGAGTCCTGGGTCACATAAACAAACTCCATAGACCCTGTGGCAATAGCTGTTGTGGGCACATCTACATTTCTTTCTGCAATCCTTTCCAAAGAATCCTTTAGGACATCCTAGAAGAGGTGAAGACACACAAAGAAAACATTGGTCTATGTGAAAAATTAATTATGGATTTTTTAAACATAGAGATGGGTAGAGTTGAGTATCTGCATTTGAATATTTGAATAACATGACTTTTATTATAGTGGTGCTACAATGCTTAAAATCATAATTTTTATTTTATAATGTTTTCAAATTTATGAAATACTCTTCTTGGAATGAATTTATGAAACAGGGTCATAATCCCAATTTTTAATAGATGCTTTTGGAGAATAGTCAGAGCACCAGTACAATTTTAGCTGTTGACATGTAGAAAGAATTGGAGAATGAGGAAATCAGGATCAGTCCAGAGGGGTTTCTGTGTGTGTGTGTGTGTGTGTGTGTGTGTGTGTGTGTGTGTGTGTGGTGTGGTTTATTGATTGTAGAAACTGAACTTTAATTTGTCAATCCATACTTGTGTGATGAACTCCATTCTGACATGCTCATTTGATTAGTAGCCCCTGAAATGCATCAATGAAGGGTGGAGTCCAGAGTCTTCTTGTGTGTGATGGGGGGGGGGGGGGTTTGAGCCTAGAGATAAATTAGATAAATCCACACATTCATATTCCATACCAATCACAAGGCCCCTATTATGTAGAAAGGGGTAGCTTTAAAGCACAGAGATACCAAACTCTTTAATGACTAGAGGGTGTTGCTCAGTGTTTCCTGGGTTCTTCCTTTGGTATTCAGAATATAGTATAAAACTATTAAAGTGAACTGATTCTGTTGGTATTTTTAACTTACTGCTGAGCAAGATCAGATGAGTGGATACTAGCTCCCTCTATTTGTTAAGTGGATAATGAAACTATCACCCAAAGATTCTAAAAGGCTTGTCCAGGGTTCCATAGGTATTCACGATATGATGATGCTTTTGAGTTTGTCCTTCATTCTTGAAGAACATGACATCAGGGAGGTGATGCCACATGAATTGGATTTGAGTGAGGGGGTTATTGTACTAAGTCACCAGCCTCACTTTCTCCTCCAGAGCATCTGGGTCCAGTGGCCAGATATGGATCAGGACAAATGGAGATGATCCTCCATATGAGGCAACCAGAATTAAGTGACTTGCCCAAGGCCCCCCAGCTAGTTAATGTTAAGTGTCTGAGATTGGATTTGAACTCCCATCCTCCTGACTCCAAAGTCAGTGCTTCATCCACTGCACCACCTAGTTGGCCTTATTAATGATATAGTGGACATTTGAAGAGCATATTATATCCAGGATATGATTTTAGCATCACAATTCTGTGAATTAGGTACTATAGGTATTATCCTATCTTTTTGGGTTACTTTTACAGTTTTAAAAAATTTTATTTCAAATTTTAAATTTTGTTATTTTATAATTTTGAAAATGTAACTTTATTTTTATTTATGAAATAAAACAAATATTTCCATGACATAGTAGAATAAAAAAGATGGTCACAAATGAAAATCCAAATTTATTATGTATAACTTGCTATTATTTTTAAATATATAATAAACTTATCATATAATGTTATTCCCCCCCCCAGAGATGGCCACCATTAGACACACATATGTATATATGTAAAGTTATTCAATACATACTTGTATTTATCAGTTTTTCTCTGGATACAGATAGAATCTTCCTTCATAGTTCCTTAGAGCCATACTTTATTCATTTGTAAAAGGGATATAATATAAGAGGCGGTTGCATTGATGAATGAAGTGTGGTTCTAAGGAGCTAAGTTGCTGGTCTATGATCCGGGAATCAGTAACTTTTTAAGGGCCAGAGGCAGAATTTGAGCTGAGATTTTCCTAATTTAATCCTTGCACATATCCATTATGTCCTACTGTTGGTGAGTATTACACTTGACTTGCCATAGACACACAGCCAGTAAAGGGGCTAAAATGGCTTAGCTTCTCAATTCCAACTGGAGCACTCTACCATATCATCATCCATCAGGTTATTTAAAGGACTTAGACCATTTTTTATAAATATAGAGCCCTGATTTCATGTAAAAAATTATGAGGTAGAATTTTGAGGTAGCCATCCATTAACATGTTTGCTATTAGAAGTATCCAGATGACCAAACAGAAATCTCATACCATCTTCACAGAGCATCCCATGAATTCCAGGGGGACAATGACATTGGCCTGTTACAGGGTCACACGAGCCTTTATTCTGACACTTACAGATGCCATTACACTCTTGTCCATAGGTCCCTGGGGGACAAGCTGTAAGAGAAATGAAGAAGATGAATGAAAACAAAAAAGAGCTCAGTCATTGTATCACTGGGGTAGAAAATAATGTTTTCTTATCATCTTGGTACAAGGATACTGGGTAATTAAAGAATGAATCTACTTGTAGAACTGGGAAATATCACGGTTAGCTTCCTATATTGGGTGATATTGTCAATTTCTGGGAGCCTCGTTATTACAACTGGATGAAAAATGAGAGCTGAAAGAGCAGGTAAATGAGCTTCAAATATGAATTTTAGGTTTTTTTTCTTAAGCTTTAACCCCAAATTTTCAAAATTATCCTAAGGTCCTTGCTGTACAAATTTAGGTCACATTAATGAGTTATAAACCAAGTGTGCTACTCAGAAAATGAGAAGAAAGTAAAAAAAAATATGTATTTTTAACTAGCAGCCAACATAATGAAGGCTCTCTTGAGGCTTCAGAGATGTTTTTGCATTGTCAAAGATTGATGAAGTTAAGCAAACAAACCTGTTTATAGGAAGCATTTAGTACTCCAGTTTAAAATAAATTGGAAATAAACCTCCCAGCTATATTTTCTTCTTAATTTGAAACAATGCAGCTGCTAACTATTGTAAACGAATTCAGTTTTTAAAAACTACATTAAAAATCAAGAAACTATATGATATTTCAGGTTTTACCTCTTATGCTATTTCCTATACTCCATGGTAACACAGGAAGATCATTTCCATTTCATTATTTCTTTCCCTTTAAAAAGTTGCCTAATAAGAATGGAAGGAAGGAAGGAAGGAAGGAAGGAAGGAAGGAAGGAAGGAAGGAAGGAAGGAAGGAAGGAAGGAAGGAAGGGAGGGAGGGAGGGAGGAAGGGAGGGAGGAAGGAAGGGGTAAGGAAGGGAGGAAAGGAGGTAAGAAGGAAGGATGGAGGGAAGGAAGGGAAAGCAAAAGGAAGGAAAAGATAAAGAAGAAAGGAGAAAGGGAGGATGTAATAAAAGGAATAACATAGGAAAAAAGAGAATAAAGGATGGAAATAGGGAGGATAGAGGAAGTAAGGGAGGAAGGAACAAAGAGAAAGAAGATGTTGAGCCAATATTTATAATAATTATATATATTATATATAATAATTAATATTTTTTCTCTTTTTCCAATCTTTTTGGAAAATATTAATCTTTTAATTTAATCTTTTCCAAAATAGATAATATTCTTTCCTGGAACCAAATACCTTCAATTAAAATAGATTTTTTTATCACAATTTAGAAAGCAAGAGATAAGGAAGAGAGATGAAGGATAGAAATACTTATGCATGACAAATAATCCCAATTCCCATTAGAAATTCAGAAAACTTCTAGAGCATAGTAAGCCTGTTCAGAACATTGAAATACTACTGGATTGAATTTTAAAGCAGCTGACAGGTCACTGGGAATGGGACATTTCATGGATCAATACTTAATAAGCACATGAAGCATGCTAAACACTGTCCAACAGATACAAACCTAGCCCCAGCTCTGCCAGAATTTACTGTTTTTGAGTAACAATAGTTAGGGCAAATAAAAGGGACAGAAGACATATTGATATGGGTAAATTTAATGGGATTCATGAAATAAGTGGAAGGTAAATTACCTTATCCTCATAGTCTACCATTTTGGATCTTTCAATAACATAGAGTATTGCTTAAATATGTAGACATTATTAAACAAAAGAGAAAAGGAACCTTCATTAGTATTTCAGATCAGCTCTATAGGTCAGACATACTAATGTGCTATCCATTTCATAATGCAGCTTCAAAAGTGCCAAAGAAATTCTGTTGCTTCATGCTGCATGCCCCTCACTCCTTTGTCTCACATCTCAAAAGACCTCTTGTTAATCCTTTGAAATTTTGCTCAAGAGTAATCTCCTTAGTAAAAACTTCTCAGACTAATCTAGAAAGACAGCATGGTTTTATGTTGTGTAACATTGAACAATTTACTTATCCTGCATTTCTATAACAGTAACACAAGAGAATGGCAGTTTGTTGTTAAGTCATTTGATCCCATTTTGGTATTTTCTTGGCAGCGTTACTGAAATAGTTTGCCATTTCCTTCTCTAGCTCATTTTACACATGAAAAAACTGAGGTAAGTGACTTGCCTAGGGTCTTGTCTGAGGTCAGGTTTGAACTCATGAAGATGAGTTCAGAGAGGGTCTCTAAACCCTTACCAACTTTGAATCTATGATCCTCTATAATCTCATCCAGCCCTAATTAATCAGAATTCCAAACTCAGCTACTATTGAAGTTCAGAGTCTAATCTGTTTCCTCACTTACTTAGAATTAGAAGAGTTCAATTGATTATCTCAATGTATTGTCATTCACACACACACACATATCCTATATTTTCATATGTATATGAAGGATGCTTCTCTCCCTTAGGTTCCATACAATCAAGGACAACTTTTATTTATCTGTATCACAACATAATTCTTTCCACAAGGTGGGTGCTTAATAGATCTTTGTTAAATTGAATTCTTTTCCTAATCCATTAGCTGATTCAGAGTACTTGTCTTAAACTACCTGCATTCAAATCTCTCCTCTGGCCATGCCAACCATTTGAAAGGGCAGTCCACTTGGAACCATGGATGATCACATCAAATTCTAACTCTTCTATTTACTACTTGACCAAATCATTTCAATGTTTGGTGCTCAATCAGTGCTTATCCCCTTCCATCTGCTGTACTTTTAAATATCTCTCTCTCTCTCCCTTGTTCCATATATAGTCATTATTTTCATCGCAATCATATTTGACCCTTCATAACACCATTTGGAGTTCTCTTGACAAAGATACTGGAGTGATTTGCTATGTTCTTCTCTAGATAATTTTGCAGAGGAGGAAACTGTGGCAAATGTGGTTAAGTGACTTGTCCAGTCTGTCTGAGGCCAGATTTGAACTCCAAATGTTGACTCTTCCCTGTTCCAAACCTGTAGTGACACCTGGATTGAACCCTAGTAATAATGATTAAAGAGAGAGGAGAAAAAACAGTTCAATAAAAGCAATTACTATGCCAATTATGTCTGATAGTGGTTATCATATTCTGGACATTGAGGACCCTATCTCTGTGAAGTAGTGAGAGAGGCAATGAATATATTCTTTAAAGAATAAGATTTATTGTCTACTTTTCAGTGTAAGAGCAAGAAAGAATAAATGTTATTAGTTGAGAAAAACATTTAAAAAGAAATAAGAAGTACATTTATTTCTTGTTATTTCCTGAGATAGTATCCAGGGAAATGTTCCTGCATTAAAAGAAATTCACTCATTCTGATATGATAATATTAACACATGAGAAATTTCCATAGTTGCCCAGAGCCTATGGAGTGGTTGTTTTTATTATGTCAAACTCCATTTCCCCATATTCTTGTACTCTTTTGGGGGGTGGGTGACATGCATGCTTTTTCATGACGCCACTTGTTTGAATGGACCCAGAGGATGGTCACTGAACTTTAGGTGACTCTCTTATGGAAAGACATTGAAAAAAATCCCAGAGAGTAAGAAAGAAAACGTGTGTGTATGGGGGGGGGTATGATCTGCATCAGTGTAGGGTGTACCATCCAACGAGTGTGCCCAATGAGACTAAGGGCCCCACAGAACTGTCAAAGCAAAATATTCCAATCTGATAGAACTGAGAAAGATACTTTGTTCCCATTCCTTACTCTGCATTTTATGGGACTAGAAATTTAATTATATATCTGACCTTATATATTCAATTTAGTGAAGAATCATCACAAATGGTGGCTATTATCTCAAAAGCCATAATTTAATGATAATGTTTTATGGCATTTAAAGCTTTTCACAACCCGCCCCTTTGTACTGTTTCAGTCTTTTGGAAATTTATTCACCTCTACACCCTCTATGATCTATCTACTGGCCTCTTCCTTGAACACAAAACTTTCTTTACTTGGTGTTTGCAAGTGACTGTCCCCATGGCCAAAATGTTCTTCCTCTTTATTTCCTCCTCTTAGTTTTTCTAGCTTCCTTCAAGATTAGTTCTAGTGCTACCTCCTGTGGACTTTCCCACTTCTTCCCAACTATTATGGTGTTCCCTCTGCGATTACCTTTGGTCCACTCTGTATATTTTATTTTAACTTAGTTATTTTCCTGTTGTTTTCTCCATCGCAATATAAATTTGTTGATCCCAGGGATTAATTTTTTCTTTATATCTTTGGCATTTATTACAGTATCTATTATTTAGAAAGTATTTATTAAGTGTTATTGACTAATTGATCTACTGTATCCATATGACCATGACATTTAAAGGAATTTCACAATAGTTTAATATGGAAGAATTTTTAGGTTTGCAATCAGACTACTGAAGATAAACCAAAATAGCTTAGCCAAATCACCTCTCTATTCAGTTGTCCAGACTGCTGTCTGTTTTGTTTTGAACTTTGATTTTAGTCTTAGGGAACTCCTGGTGTAAAAATTCATTCCATCATTAGAGATGAATTAGTGTTGTGGAACAAAAACAGTCTACAACCTCAAGGAGCTTACAGTCTCAATGAACAGACAACATGTAAAAAAATTGGTGCATATGCTTGCCTATGGAATC
The DNA here is from genome assembly GCF_037893015.1 of Macrotis lagotis. NCBI lineage: Eukaryota > Metazoa > Chordata > Mammalia > Peramelemorphia > Peramelidae > Macrotis > Macrotis lagotis. Next base: position 29,039,341 of record NC_133663.1, on the reverse strand, counting down.
TTAGTTAGAAAATGTCCTGTTTTCTCCTTCTTTAAAGAGTATTGATTTGAAATTCAGTTTTCTAGAAGTGTTTGGGACCATGAGAGGAAAAGGGACCTGCCTGTGTCATATATATTCTGATTAGGTCAGAGACAAGGCTTGATTTCAGCTCCAAGAACTTCATTAATGAATGAACAAAGTACTAACCCCAGAGTCAGAAAGTTCTGAGTCCAAATGCAGCCTCAGATTCTTACTAATTGTACCACTTATTCATTGTTTGCCTCAATGACCTTGTCTTTAGAATGGGATAAAAATGCAGTTTACATGGCAGGATTCTATTTATTACATTTTGCATAATTAATATAGTTTCATATAGTTAATAAACACAAATAGTATTTAAATACAGTACCCTATTTCATAGCTATATATATATATATATATATATACATATATATATATATATATATGTATATATGGTGGGATAAAATAACACTGTTTTTTTCTTAACATCATGAGAAACTATCCAGGACAAAATAATGCAGACTAAACAAACCAAAGTAAAAACTTTATACTAGAGTACCTCTAGTAGTTTTTCTACATTTAAAATTTGAGACGGGAAATCTACCCTTTGCTCCCAAATTCAGGGGGCTAAAACTAAGCATTGATGATCTCTATTGTAAGAATTTGCATAATCTGTATCTTATAGCTTAAATTGAATGGGTAGCCCCTTAAACAAAACAGTATAAAAATCCTTTCCATTTCATTGCTCATGTCTATAGAGAAACAGGGAGGGACGCACATTTATTAAATGCCTACTATATGGCTTTGCCAATATTTACAAATATTATTTGATTTGCTGTTCATAAAATAATCAGTGTGGTGGCTGCTCTTATCTTACTGATTTTATAGCTGTGGTAAGCAATGAGGATGCAAGGAAAGGCAAAAGACAGTCCCTACTCTCAAGGACCTCACAGTCTAATATCCAGTCATTTAATTTCTTTGAGTTCCCACTCACCATTTTCTTTTCCCTCAAACCCCCCACAACTCTGTATAGACACACTTGTACATAAAAACACACACACACACATTGACGTATCATTTCTTTAAATATATTTTTATTTATACTCATAGAACAAGGGTTCCTTTATTTTGTTTAGTCTGCATTATTTTATCCTAGATAATTTCTCATGATGAGAATATGTTAAGAAAAAAACATTTTGGGGCAGGTAGGTGGGGCAGTGGATAGAGTACTGGCCCTGGAGTCAGGAGTACCTGAGTTCAAATACGGCCTCAGACACTTAATAATTATCGAACTGTGTGGCCTTGGGCAAGCCACTTAACCCCATTTGCCTTGCAAACCCCCCCCCCCATTTATTTCTATGTATATTAAATATATATAGATATGAAATATCTAACTATTTAATTATATGTGGAGAGTAAAGTTTTGCTTCATTTGTGAAGGGGGGTATCTTGCCAGAAATTAATGCATTGTTTAAATAGAAGGGATTTTTAAAGCCTCTGGAATACAGAGACCCTTTATTAGTTTTTATAGCTAATGAATAAATAGGACCTGAGAAGAAAACAATCATCCAATTTGCTTTCAAGTTTCCTAAGGAATGGAGAAACAAGCAACCCATAATAAAGCCTCTCTTTCTAATATTAGATTAAACTTCAATCTCTATGTTTTTATTGCTTATCTTTCTGGTAGGTATATAAGATCATAAATGGAGAGCTGGAGGTGACTTAAGAATCATCTCATCCAACTCTCTCATTTTACAGAGAGGGAAAATAAGGTTCAGAGTTGTTAAGTGAACAGCCGAAGTCACAAACATACTAAGTGCCACAGTCAGGATCCAAATTGAGGTTGCCTGATCCCAGAACTCAGACTTATACTAATGGAATGGAAGGGCAATTTCACTTTTCATCTTTATTTCCCTAGTCCTAAATACGGAGTCTTTCATGCAGTTGGTGATATCCCCTGCCCCTGACTTTGTGGGGGTGTTGTGTACTCACTTTCATTACATAGGATGCCACTCCAGCCAGCTGGGCAGAGACACTGACTCTTTTCCTCATTGCATTTGCCTCCATTCATACAGTCTTCACATGTCAAATTGCAGTCATGTCCAAAAGTGTTGTCTAAACACACTGGAATGAGAAAAATCAAGTTAGCAAGCTCATGAGCCTATACCCCCCTCCCCAAGAGTTAAAAAAAAAATCAGTTAATCAGCCAACCAACTAAAAAGTGTTTTTTAAATGTCTCCTCTAAACCATGAACTATGCCATACAAAAGAAATGCTCCATTCCCTCCAGGAGTTATGTCACCCTGAAATATGCCTCTCCATGTGGATGAATTCCAAAAGTCTCTCTATCAATCAATGAACATTTATTAGGTTATTTATAGGCAGACACTGGGTCAAAGCTCCAGAGGTCTATTAAGATGCAAATCAGAAACCCTTCCCATAAGAAGCTTACAATCTAATGGATCTAGCTCCTCCCTTCATTTTGGACCACCCATTATCTCAAAGGTTAGTTATAGAGAAGAGGGAGAGTTTCTCACACTCTAGATTACCTTTAGAACTTTTAAAGAAAATAAATACAGAAGTGATTAATATGGGATATTTAAGAAATGCTCTTGTACATATTTATATACTTGCAAATTTATACATTTATATATACATATCCACATATATATTTACTTATCTATCATATCTACCCAAATGTCTCTCTATTCATTCATCTATCTTATCACCTCTTATCTAATCTTTTTAATCTATCTATCTTTCTATCTATCTATCTATCTGTCTATCTATCTATTTTTCTATCTATCCTATCTCTCTCTCTCTCTCCCTCTCTCTCACACACACACACACACACACACACACACACACACACACACACACACAGCAAGATGGCCCAATGGTTAAAGTCCTGGGTAATAGAGTAAGGAAGTAGAAGAGTAGAGAAAAGTAGTAGAGGAAGATGAGTGCAAATGTTGCCTTCAACACTATCCATTTAACCTTGCTTGTCTGGGGAAGTCATTGAACTCTGTCTGTCTCAGTTTCTCTTCTGCAAAATGAGCTGAAGAAGGAAACCAAACCACTCTGATATCTTTGCCAAGAAAATTACAAATAGGGCCAAAAAGAATCAGATATAATTGAAATGACTTAACAAGTAGGGATATATGTTTGCATGTAGGTGGGTGTACATACATGTAGATAATATATGCACATGCATGCATGTACCACACTATACACACATGTATGGATGTGTGTTTTATGTACATATGTGTTTATACAGAGTTGTGGAGGTTTTGGGGGAAGAAAATAGTGAGAACTCTAAGAATTTTAATGATTGGATATTAGACTATGAGATCCTTGAGAGTAGGGAACTGTCTTTTGCTTTTCTTTGCAAGCTTTTCACTTACTACAAGCACTCATAGTTTATTAACTATTTTTTTTAGGTTTTTGCAAGGCAAATGGGGTTCAGTGGCTTGCCCAAGGCCACACAGCTAGGTAATTATTAAGTGTCTGAGACTGGATTTGAACCCAGGTATTCCTGACTCCAGGGCCGGTGCTTTATCCACTGCACCACCTAGCTGCCCCTAGTTTATTAACTATTAACTGTCTGATAATATTTCTTTTTTTTACCATATTTTTTTCATTTTGAAGATTTAGCTTTACTTGCTTTATCTGTGATGTAGAATTTATTTTTCAGAGTTCTAGGTGTTTCTGAATAACTAATACAACCCACTACTCTGCCCATGGGTTTTCAACTCACCCACTTTGTGTAAAACAGTGAATTCTTCTCGAATATCTCTTTTCTCTGGTTCATCTTCATCTTCCTCATTGGTATTGAGGTCACGAGCATAATTAAGTAGTTGAGTTGGTCTCCTGAAAGAAAGCTCTGGGAACCTCACCACTTCTAGTTCTTCTTCCTCCTCTAATTCATCATCATCCAAAGCTAAAACCAAAAAAGGAAAATGACTGGGCATGTACATCCTTGGTAGGGAGGAAGCAAGGCAGATTGTGGGGGGTGGACATGTGTTGAGGTGTGTAGACTTGGCTAGGAAAGGATGAGAGAAATGAGTCTGAACTACGCACACACACAAGCAGGGGTGGCAGGGGGGAGTGAAAAAGGGAAAATTCTTTGAGCAAAGCCAATTCAAATAGACAATCACAAAGAAAGGTTAGAAGCCATGAACACAAAGGTAAAACTGCTATAGAAAGAGGACAAAGAGAGGAGAAAATAGTTTTAGTTTAGAAAAAAGGAGAGATTTGAAGGCTGGACTGAGGAAAGGAAATTGCATTCTTCTCCTCCTGGCCCCTAGGAAGGAGAAAGAAAAATTATAAATAGTTGAAATGTGGTTTAAAAAAAAAAAGGAAATTGCCCCATAGGCACTTACGGATGCAAGTTTTTCTGTTGCTATCAATTTGGTAACCTTCCTCGCAGAGACATTCATAGGATCCCAAAGAATTAATACAGAGCTGATCACAGTTGGTACTGTCCTCTAGACACTCATCCACATCTAAGAAAGAGAAAGAATACAAATGTCCTCTTGGGCATTGACGTAGGAAACAGCTGATGGATTGAAAGATGTGATCATGTTCATTGTTCCACCTTACAGATAACACTCTGACTGAAAGGAAAACTAAGGCAAGTCCCCAAACTAGACTACTTTCCTCTGGTTCCCTAATAAGAAATCTACCTTTAGCAACTTGGCAAATCCACTCTTCTGATGGGGAGACAAACTTTCTAGGATCTCAGACTGAACTGTTAATTCAGAGGAAGGAGGCTTATAATATGCATTCGACTGAAAAAATAGTCTCAGTATGTGAGAGACTTTGCAGAATGTAAAATTGAATAAGGAATTAGGATAAGATTTGCAAGGTATGGTATTTTAAGTTGTACCTTGATTTCCTTAGATTTTTATTTTTATATTCAAAGGGCTACCTTGAAGTCATTAAGATGTGGATTCAAGTCCTTTCTCTGCTACAAGCTGATTAGTTTTAGGACTACTGGCAAAGCATGAAATCTGATTGCCCTCATCTCTAAGACTAGAAATTATATATGAGATGCCAAACTAAATGGTGGAAAGCCTTTGCATACCAGCAGTTTCTACACAAAATGAAATCACAGATCCAGAATCTTGTCCCCTAAATCATTCATTCATTCATTAAGGAGCCAGGAGGGATTCAAAAGAAGAAAATTACATGATACTGCTGTGCTACAAGTCTGTTGATCCAGACTCTTCCTCCTCCTCCTTTTTTTTTTTGCAAGGCAATGGGGTTAAGTGACTTGCCCAAGGTCACACAGTTAGGTAATTATTTAGCATCTGAGGTTGAATTTGAACTCAGGTCCTTCTGACTTCAGAGCTGGTGCTCTATCCAGACCCCTTTGGTAGAGGAGATATCAAGATGGAAACAGTCATCCATGGAGTGGAGAGATTCCAAAGGAATCCTCTTAGCTCCTGTGTCCAATGTACACAAAGGTACCTGGCATGTTACTTTTAAGATTGACTAGCGGCTACTGTTCCCTTTGTCTAGCTCAGTATAAAATTATTCAGCTTCTATGGGATCTCCAGGGTTTATTATTTGCCAGATAAAACTTTTCTATTATATGGGCAACCTCGTTTTTCTAGATTATACCAAGACAGGGATCCTGAAACTTAGAGATACATCAAGAGATCCCAGTGTCTTTTTTTTTAACTTTCCTATCGGAATAAGCATGCCATTCAGCAAACATTGTTCTTGATCAATTTGGTCTGAAGTTTTGTCTGAATTCCTTGAAATCACAAACCCAATTGGCATATTTCTTTAAGGAGCTTATGGGTAAGATAAACAACATTTCTCAGGCAGATTTAAATTATTTGAATATGAGTAATGAAAATGTGTTTAAAAGTGTGAGCTGGGACTTCGGGGGAGTCTGTCACCTATGTGAGGAGTAGCTTAGATGGGGACATGAGGCTAATCCTTTAAGACGGTCTGCAGAGAGCTGCATTCCCAATTATGGTATATATACACCAGTGTCTACACGCATGGCTATGTAATCTTTCCTTTGGCTCATCTGTCTGATGAACAGATGGTCCATGAAATTCAGATTTTTAAGCCCCTAATTCACTGGACCCAATGTTTGGTTGGAATTTGGTCAATGCTAATAGAGGGAACCACATTTAGAATGTGCGCCTTTCAAAACAAAAAGTGTATTCTTTTATATCCCTTGCTTTTTTTTTTTTAGTGTTTTGGAGACTGGACGGCTCAGTTATATAAAGCAGAGCATCTCAGTACTGAGAGAATTTAGGAATTCATTACACTGAATAACGAAAAGCTATTTTCTCTGCAGCGTTTTGGGGCTTTTATATAATTGTAATTGTTATTGGTACAGATGTAGATCATCTAATCGTTATTTCAATTTCAAGGAAACTTTTATGGGTTAAAATAATAGCAATAATAACCAAAAGATGAAAAACACCATCTCCTTTAATGCACGCTTTCACAGATTAAAAAGGCTCCAGCAATCCCACAACAATGACTTACATAAGGTATTGGTAGTGAGTGAAATTAAAGAAAACTCAATTAACTTTGCTCTAGTCATTCAAACTCATCTAAAAATGTTCTCTTCAGATACAATTTAGATATCCTACAAGAGCAAAATGAGTTATTTTTTACCAAATAGTCATTAGAAAGCTATAAAACCAGCATTTCTTTAAAAAAGCATCAGTCATTTAAATATGGCATATGACAAAAAGGAAAGAGGGTGAGGGCATGACAGAATCAAAGGGAACTAACACTCCAGGCTTGTTATGAGCCATTATAATAACCATTCACAGATTAATAATTTTTATATAGTTTACGTGGTATCTTTTACCTTGAAACAGCCCAAGAATAAAGGTAGTTATGACTATTTTTTGAAAATCTGAATGAATAATATGTTCACTCTTTTAGAATTTCTCTTATTATCAAGCCCATTTTACAGTTGAGGGAATGGAGGATAAAAGGATTAAGTGATTGGTTCAAGGTCACATTCAAGGACTTTGAGGTCATAATTGAAATTTCAGTTCAATTTTTCTTCTCTACCAAATTCAGTGATCTTTCTATCCAAAAAAGGGTTGTCACTGATATAGCTTTTAAAAACTTTCAAAGCACTTAATGTTTAGTATTTCTTTGAGTCTCACCAAAAAAACCCAAAATAAAATGCAACCATGTGAGGTGTTTACACTTAGCATTTTTATACCAATTCCCAGATGAGGAAGACAGACTCAGAAAGCTTGTATCAGATGTGGGATTTACATCTAGGTATTTCTGCTTTAACTATATAGAACCTTGACTCTCTGTTGCCATGGTGCTTCAGGTAGTCCATACTATAAAATAACTTTTGAATAACTGAAGATTATATTGCTATTCTTCTTCTGGTGCCAAATATCCAATCACCAGTCTGGATCATACTGGTGATTTCTATCAGCTGTGACCTCTTGCATCGCATCAAACACACTTCTTTGCCTCCATTTTGCCAATGTTCTTTTTATCAAGTCAAGTGAAAGGGATTATGGATTACTGAACAAGAGGCATCTCTTCCTCTCTCCCCTTTTGCTTAGACTAAGCTTCCCCACTTAGAGACAATCACTTAGAGACAAATCTCAGGTATTTACCATCACATCCACACCCATCAGGACTGAGTTGAAATCCTGTCTTGCAATCACATTCATAGCCTCCCAGATAGTTGATGCAGAATTGGGAACAGCAGGCTTGCCCACTCTCACACTCATCAGTATCTGAAAAGGAAAAAGAAAAAGAAAAAAGAGGGGGGAGTGGAGGCATTTCTATTGTTCATCAGACAAATATTCAAATAAATTGTAGTATGGTGGGCAATGGAGTCCTTTTATTACAAAATCATTTTAATCCTCCTAATGTTCAGATTGTATGGCTATGCTTATATAGGGAAAAGCCCCCCCCCCCCGCCCCAACTGAGTCTACATGGCTCTCAACTGCTTCAGTATTCTGCACTGGTTTAGTATTTAAATAAATTCATGCTTATTTTAAAACAGAAGTAAGGAAGCCTTTCTGCCTTCTAGTTAATGGAACAACCCGATGACATAAGTGTATCCACACACACACACACACACACACACACACACACACACATACAGGTGCAGTTTCTAAAGAGAAATGAGGGAAAAAAATACAAAACAGGGATAAAATGATGTCAGGAGAATTTGGCAGCTGAAAAGAGAGCTTCTCATGCCTAGGGGTCCTAGAATCAAAAGTCATGAACTATAAGGGATTTTGGAAGCCCTTCAATGAAGCAACTTCATTTTAAGGGTAAGCAGTACGAATCCTGAGGAGGTCAAGAATTTTGGACAACGGCATCTTGGTAAGTGTGTCAGGGTAGACTGGAACCCAGGTCCTTGGACTCTAAAGTCATGGGGTTGAAAGGCTTGTTGATTTAGAGCTAGAAGAGAGCTCAGAGACCATCTATTCTAAATATTTCATTTTCAAATGGTGAAACTGAGATTTAGAGAAGGGACACGTCTTGTTCCAAATCATACAATTAGCTTATAATGGATTCCAACTTGAGTCCTCTGACTCCCATTCTGCAAATTTTGTATTTGAACCCCATATCTGGGGAATCCAGACCCTGTGCTCTTCCTGTTGACTTTTCAGTTATTCAGAACAGTCCTAAAAAAATTGGTGTTAGGACTAGTCTCTGAATGAGGCAGTAGAACAAGGGGAGGAGGAAACAGCTACTTGGGACCCAAGAATAGGAGATTCAAGTCATTTTCTAGTCTAACTTGTTTTCAATAAATCTGATTTCTATGAAGTTCATATTAGATAATGTGGCTTAATAGAGTACTGTGCTAAAGACTATGATGACATGGGTTCAAATCCTGCTTTTGGCATATACTTGCTGTGTGACCTTGGGCAAGTGACTTAACCTCTCTTTATCTGAGGTAGCTCTCAATCTATAAATGGTAAACCTGTTGGGTAGGGGAAATATTTCTCCATATTAATGAAATCAAAGTTGCAATCCTTATCAATACCCCTATCTCTGGGACAGGTAGGATTAATACTAACAGATGGTGTCCAATTCAATTCAATTTTTCAACAAACACAATTAAGCTTCTGCTGTTTACAAAGCCCAATAGTAGGTGTTTTGTTTTTATTTAAGTGATTGGTGGAGAGAGGATTGGAACTTAGATAAAAGAAGTGCAACAAGATTTGCACTTGTTTGTATGTTTCTGTTGCTTGAACAGTTGATGTCATCTTCTGACCTACCAATTCCAGAGTTTGATTAGATCATATACCTGAACCCCAGGGCTCAGGCTGCTGGGGGGTTCTTGTAGTCCTCCAGTTTATATTGCATGACCCTTTGTCTTTATACTCTAGTAAACACCTTAATATGATTATAAAATCTTTGGGAAGATAAGTGCAAATAGGAGTTCTCCAATGGATGCCCCAAAGCTCTGTGCTATTAAGTATTTTTAGAAATTTTTATAAATACCAGGGCATATAAACCAAATTTGTAGATGACACAAAATTGGGAGTTAATAGCTAACATATTTGATGGCAAAAATCAGAATTGTAAAACATCAGAACAGACTAGAACATTGGGTTGAATCTAATTAAAAGAAACTTTAATAGGGATAAATATAATCTTATATGGGTTAAAAAGTCACCTTCATAAGTACACCGAGAGAGAGACATGAGTAGACAGCAGATTGGAAGGAAAAAAGATCTGAGGATTTTCGGGGATGGCAAATTTAATTTGAGTCAACAGTGTGATATGGCAGCAAAGAATTCTTCGGTGATTCTTAGCCTCCAGTGGTAAAAAGGTCACGGTCCCTTTGTCCTCTGTCCTGATCAGAACACATCAGAAATAGTGTTCAGCTGTAGGCAATTTATTTTTACGAAGACATTCAAAAGCTTAAAAGTGCCAAGAAAAGGGGGATCAGACAGAGGAAGGGTTTAAAATTCATACCACCTTAGTTATGAGTGAAAAAAATATGAAGATTTTATTTTTATCTGTAAAAGAAAAGACTCAGGGGCGATATCATAGCTATTTTCAAGCAATTGAAGGGCTCCCATGAAAAAGAGAGAGATGAGATCTATTTCTGCATGGCCTTGAAGAGCAGAACTAGGATTAGTAGATGGCAGCATAATAAAGACAATAAAAAAGTTTAACTTGGAATCTGGCAAGATCTGGGTTCAAATTCTGCCCCTGAGAGTTGTTCCTTGTATGATCCTGGGCATGATGTAGCCAACTCTGATTCCCTCATCCATAAAACCAAGAGGCTGACTTGATGATTTCTAAGATCCCCTTTAGCTCTAAATCTATATTCCTATAACCCCCAATTCAAAAGGCTGAAATTTAAGTATGGGGAAGAACCTTCCTACCAAGGAGCATTGTCCAGAATTGAAATGGGCTCCCTCAGAAGGCAGAGAATTTCCTAGGATTGGTCTTTAAGGCTGAATGACCATTTCTATAGATATTGTAGAGGGAATTCTTTGAGATAAAATCTGTTTCTTCTGATTCTAGGATCTAAGGATTTGAAAGATTTTGTGTTTATTTTTTCTTCATTTCTTTGTTCGCCTGTGAATAATCTCCCTAGCAGGTTTAGGGAAAGTCTAAACTAAAAACACACTTGGTTACCTAGTTCTTTCCATCTCACATTACCAAAGAGGAAATGGATGTTTTCCAAAGTGACTCACCAAGATTTGAACCAAAGTCTCCTGATTTGACATCTGCTCTTCCCAAGATCCCAGCTGACAAAAGTATCAACTCTAAAACCTACATTTAAAGAATGCTTTGGTCATTTTAGGCTTTAGAGACAAGTGTTGAGAGGTATGTGGGTAATTTCCAAGAATGCACTGCAGTCATTTCACTCCCTGCTCAGGGGAGATTGGAGGAATGTTTGCTTGGGACCCGGGTGTCTGAATCCAGGTCCTTGGCTCCCTTGAACTCTGTTGAGCTCCTAGGTTGGGGGTGGATTGTCAGTGCTGAGTTTACAAAATCTCTTTGAATGTTAACTAGATGAACAACCACAGATGTAAAAGGTCACTGTCGCAATTAACCTTGGAAAGGGCGCCTGCATTAGAAAACTCAGGAAAAGAAAGGAAAGGGAGAAAATGAAATCAATCAGTCCAGGTCAGGGGTCACCATGAAATTGATTAATGTGGGTCATTTGGACTCAAAAAGTTCTTTCTCCTTCAAATGTCACCAGGGGGGCTACCTTGGAATATTTTAGATGCTATCTATTTCCTTGCTCCTGTTTAACCTCAGTGGGTTGTTGGGGCACAACAACCAAAACTTCTCGTCATTTTGTTTTCCTATTTCAGCTCCAATCCCATTACATCCTCTTTTATTGCTGGCTTGGACACTGAAAAATTGTCTTTATCATCTTCTTAATCAATCTCGGGTCATCCGTCATTTATGATGGTTTCTCCTTTCTCGGTTCCTTCATCAAATTAAAAAAAATAATAATGCACTTGATCTGACCTTCATTGATCCAATTCTGACTCATCACAAGGCTGAGATTCATCAGCATATCCAAAAACAGCATTATTATGTCCTCCTCAATCTCCTAGACTTGGAACTCTGGCAATATCCTTAAATCCTTCCTCCTCCTCACCCACATGACCAATTGATTGCCAAATCTTCCCATTTGTCCATTCACCAAATCAGTTGCATCATTCTCTCTCTCTTTTTTTTTCTATTTTTTCATAGGCACTACATTATTTCAGGTCTCATCACCTCTCACCAGAACTATTTTTTTTTTTAGGTTTTTGCAAGGCAGAGGGGTTAAGTGACTTGCCCAAGGTCACACAGCTAGGTAATTATTAAGTGTCTGAGGCTGGATTTGAACTCAGGTACTCCTGACTCCAGGGCCGGTGCTCTATCCACTGCACCACCTAGCCACCCCCTCAATCTATCTTTCTATACTTATCATAAAGTTCTCTTCCCACAGTGTTCATACTCTGCCAAACTGGCAATAAGATGTTTCTCATACATGAGCTTCTATCTCTTACCTCTGCCCCATACTTCATGATTGAGATACATTCTCTCCTTTTTTAAGAAAATTTTATTTAGTGAAGGCAATGGGGTTAAGTGATTTGTGCTAGATCACACAGTTAGGCAATTATTAAGTGTCTGAGGTCAGATTTGAACTCAGATCCTCCTGACTCCAGGGCTGATGCTATGTTCACTGTGCCAGCTAACTGCCTCCACATTCTCTTCTTAACTTCTCTGCTTCATAAAGCAGTTAAATGACCCCTTTTACATATCACCCCAACTACCAGTGTACTTCTGTCCCGAATACCTGTATTTATTTTATAGTTATACTCTATTTATTCATATGTCCGTGTCTCCAAAGATTAAAAAAAAAAAGGAGAAAAACACGCTATAGAGCTTTGATTGTTTCCTTTCTGGACAATGAATTTAGAGTGTCTAGTCAGTTCTTAATAGATTGACAAAAAGATAGGAAATTTCTGAAGCACTTAGGAGATGCCAGGCACAACTCAAAGGTGCTTAATAATATCTTGGTTGGATGATTTTGTTTTTATATTTCCTATATTTCACAATTTATTCTTTTCCTTTCCCCATCTAGAAAGCCTACTTTAAAAAAAGATAAAAAAAAGAATAAATCTGGTAAAACTAACCGATACAAGAATCAAATCCATCAGTCTATATGGTGTACCACCCTCATAGGCCACCACCACTGCCTAGAAGGGAGGGGGAAAACACATACCTATCTTCTTTGAGGCCAAATTTGGTCACTACAATTGTCCAGCTCTCAGTTCATATTGTCTTTTTGTTAATCTTGTTCTCCCTGTGCTTTTGCTATTCTAATCATTGTGGCAGTGAAATGACAGTTGGACAGAGAGGTGCAGGATCTTAGACTCAAGAAATTCTGAGTTCAAATCCTGATTCAGATACCCATGAGTTATATGATCCTGGGCAAGTCATTTAAACTCTCTCATCTCAGCTTCCTCACTGTAAAATTGTGATAATAGCACCAACTCATAGATTTATTCTAAGATCAAATTAGAAAATGCATGTAAAGAGATTTTCTAAAGTCAAAATGATGTATTATATTATATTAATTAGTTGTTATGATATTTCCTCACTTGTGCTAACTTTATCATGTATGTATGCTTGCTAAAAAAGAACTATTTAATGGAGAACTCTTACAGGGAAAGTACTGGTATGTGGGGGGGTGTCAGAAAAATCGATACAAGGGAATTCTTGAAGGACTTTATTAAAAAGTTTGGGATTGGGGGCAGCAACGTGGCACAGTGGATAGTGCACTGGCCCTGGAGTCAGGAGGACCTAAAGTTCAAATCTGACCTCGGATACTTAATAATTTCCTAGCTGTGTGATCTAGCACAAGTCACTTATCCCATTGCCTTAAATAAATTTTAAAAAATTTAAAACAAATTTTGGAATTGATGGTGCAACATGGGAGATACTGGCACAAGTCCCACATGTTCAAATGGACTATTTGTGTCCAAGCTATGGTCAAGCATTCCATGTTTTTTCCTAATCAGTCACAGTTTGGATACACCATAACTTGTCTCTAACATAGTAATATTGTTTTGGTCTTCTTTGATAACAAAAGGCAAGAACCAAGAAACTAACTTTCCCATGTATCACTTCATATGATCCTTTTATGTATTCCTCTTATTTTATTCATCATAATAAAGAAACAATATTCCCTATATCTTGCAACATTTCTTTAGTCATTTCCCAATTATTGGGACCCTACTTTTCTCTGGTTCTTTACTTCTACAAAATTATTATTATGAAACAATTTGGTTTATTTGGGGCCCTTCTTTTTTTTTTAATATATTTTTGCAAGGCAAATGGGGTTAAGTGACTTGCCCAAGGCCACACAACTAGGTAATTATTAATTGTCTGAGACCGGATTTGAACCCAGGTACTCCTGACTCCAAGGCCAGTGCTTTATCCACTACCCCACCTAACGGCCCTGGGGCCCTTCTTTTTGTTAACCATGGGCTTCTTTGGCTTATCTCTGGGTCAAAGACTCTCTTAGCATAATTCTAAATTGTTAGGCAAAAATCAGTGTCTCACAAATATCTTGGAAAATAAGGGTTCTTGGACTCTTTTCATCATGGATCTTTTGGTAATCTGGGGAAGCCCCTGGACTCCTTTTCCTAATAATATTTTTAATTACAAAAATAAAATACATTGCAAAGGAAGTCAATTATATTGAAATACAGCTATCAAAATATATTTTAATATCTTCATGGACTCCAGATTAAGGACTCTTGTAATCTAAAGGATCATTAATGTATTTTGTTTGTCAAAGGTCAGTGGAAACTTGCTATTTGCATTTCTGTTAGTTCTCCTGGGTCCCCTTTATAACTGTATTTCAATTGGTCCTGAATGACCTTAATTGGTCTGGAAATTGGCCAAGACTGTCATGGCCATTTTCAGATGGCTGCCTCATTTTCACACCTATTTATGCATTGTTTGCCATGTATGATTACATACAGACACATACTTTAAAAGCATTTAATACTGAAAGAGGCTAAAAGGAAAATTCTTAATTTTACTTTCTGTATGAGCATTTACCGAAAACATCTGTGGCCTTAACCTATTTCCAGACAAATAAGCAAAGTGTGTACACTTCAAACTAATCATTGCATTTACTTTAATGAATGTTGGGCTTTGGATATGAATGGTATTTATTCTTGGAAAATGAAATAATCTTGAGTCATAAACAATATGACTTTGTTGTGTTGACTGTTGAAATCTCATAAATATGCAATTTCTCTATTTTGACCCTGGCAGATGCTATTTTTCCTAACAGCAAATAAGAATTTTCCTGAACTCTATCTCCTTTCCAAAGTACAGTAAGACTCGAAGCCAAGTTGTAGGTTTTAAAGACTAAGCTTAGCAAAGGTCAAGTTTGGTGGGACTAATAGAAAGGGTGGACAATGAAAAAGGAGAATTTATCTGTTTTATTATAATAATAGCTGTATATTATACATTTCTAAATGAGTTGGTGGTTAGAGTACTTGACTTGGGAGAAAGATACAACTGGGTCCAAATTCTCATTCTTCTATTTACTAGTGGAGGGCAAGACAACTCATTATGTTTCATTATTGTCATCAACCAATCAACCAACAACCATTAATTGCATATAGGCAATGTGGCAGGTTCTGGAGATATGCAGCAAAAATCATATATTTTCTGTTCTTAAAGAAATGATATGCTTTTGAGATGAGGTGGTGACATCTACATGTATAAATATATATGAAATATAAGTCTCTCTTAGAAAACATAGGTGAGTGGCAGTGCTTCAAATTCATCATTTTGCTTAATTTTAACAGTGATTCTCTAAGATAGGCAAGGCAGGTAGAGGACCATGAGATGATTGATTGAGAGATGAAGGAGATGGTAGAGATCACCAAGTCAAAACTCCCCTTTACAAGTGAGGAAAATGAGGCCAACACAAGAAAAGTTACTTGTCTAGGGTCACATAGTGAGGAAATATCTGAGGCAGAATTCAAATGTATGAACTCTAGACTCTATTTACCATACCACCTGGTTGGTTTACTATCCTCATTTTTACCTGAAGAAATTGATGCCAAAGAATGCTAGGTATCCAACTCAAGGCATCATAGACAGTGAATGACAGAGACTGGGTTTGAACATAAAAGTTCGGATTATGAATCAAATTTCTGGCTACCCAACCCTAACACTCTGGACACTGATGGACTCCCCAGTGTGATAGGTAATGGTTTGACATATTGGTGATTTACAAGGAAAGGAAGCCATAAGAACAATCAGCTTTGAAGGGGAAATTTCCAGCTGCTACACACACACACACACACACACACACACACACACACACAGTTTTTTTATATACTACAATACCACCAACAATGTAGGATTATTATGCAGCATCACTTCCATGATCAGATTTCTGAAATCAGTGCAAAGCAAGATTCCCTTACACAGAATAAGCATTTCATCCAATATCCAAATATCAAAAGTATAAATCTTCTGCTTCAGAGAAGTGATTCTCAATCATCATTTAGTGGTTTCTAAATTTGTCAAATAGAGGTCATGATAATTCAAAATAAATTTTGTTTCTAATCAATGAACATTAGGTATACAAAATGTTCAGTGGTCCTTTGTTTTTGAATTTTGTGTGTGGAGAGAAAAAGGGTTGGGGTCAACTAGATGATTCAATCAATAGAGTGCCTGAACTAGAGTCAAGAAGACGCATTTTCCTGAGTTCAAATCAGGTCTCAGATACTAGCTGTGTCATCCTAGGTCTGTCATGTTACTCTGTTTGCCTTGGTTTCCTCATCTGTAAAATAAGGTGGAGTGGGAAATGGCACCACACTCCAGTGTTTCTGCCAGGAAAACTCCAAATGGGGTTGCAAAAAGTTGGATGCAACTGAAATGAATGAACAATGAGTAGTGATGGTGGAAATAGGAGGGAGGGCATCATGGTTTAAGCTAGCAGGAAGAAAATCTAATGAGACTATGATTAAGGGTTGCTTTTAAGGATATGGGCATTATTTTTTTCTTAGGTAGAAATGCAGCTGAGACTAACTTGGTTCCTGAACTTTATCATTCCTCATATATAGTTGAAATCTGTTCTTCTTAGAGCACTAGCACTAGATTACACATTTCATCCCTGAAGCATGTTTACAGTGGAATTTCCTTCCCTCATGTCAGCTGTCCTTGAGTTGTCTCCAATTACCTCATTTCTGGTAATACTTGAGGAATCTCTCCTATTGAAAGCAACACTGACATACAAAGAGAGGGAAAGAACTGAGAAGAACACTTCTATAAATGTCCTTTTACAGCAGAGCTGTCTGCTATAGCAAAAGTTGAAAATCCGTAGGAGTCCATTAATGAGCTGAGGAGCCATGCTTAGTTGAGTGCTTACTATCTGATATTTTCATATCATGAGTGATTGAATTCATGAAAATGGAAGGAGCCTTAGAGAACAGCTAGCACCGTCCTCACATTTTGTTTATTTATTTATTTATTTTTTCATTCATGAGCATGGGCATAATTTTAAGTTATAAAATTTCCTTCCACCCTCCCTTCCCACCCCCTTCCCCTCAGTGACGAACAGTCATTGTATACACATGTTTTTGATAAACATGTTTACAGATTAGTCATATTTGGTATGAGGAATCAGGAATAAGGGAAAGGGCTATTTAAGAGATAATTTTTATAAAGTGGGCATCAGATTCTGAAAGGTTTTTTTTGTTTGTTTCATTTGTTTTGTTTTTCTTCCACTGAATGGGGATAATATAATCCATAGCTGGTCTATACAGTTGTCTTAGCACCCTCAACTGCCGAGAGGAGCTGCTTCCATTAAGGCTGATCATCCCACAGTGTTGTGGCTGATGTGTCCATTGTTCTCCTGGCTCTACTCCCTTCGCTCAGCATCAGATGCCATAAGTCTTTCCATGTGTCTCTAGATTCTGACCATTTATGGTTTCTTAGAGAACAATAATATTCCATAGTATTCATGTACTATAACCTGTTCAGCCATTCTACAATTGATGGTCACTCACATTTTACTATTAAGAAAATTGAAACACTAGGAGCTGATAGGACTTCCATAATTCTATGGAATTAGTTAACAATGAAGCTAAGACTAGAACCCAGGAATCTCTATTTATATAGTTTTTGGTTCACGTATGACTTTGATTTGTCCAAACTTTTGGAACTTTTTGATTCTGTTTGCCAGGGTAACGCTCTATTCTTTCCCTTCAATTAAAAAAAATATCCCTTCAAATTAAGAATTTGACCATTATTTAAACTTCCTTCTGGCCAAGCTGACTTCCATAGGCATTCAACCAGAAGCCAGAGATTTTATTCAATCCATTCGCCTTTTGTAGCTAGAAGGATGT
This sequence comes from Macrotis lagotis, assembly GCF_037893015.1. Taxonomy (NCBI): domain Eukaryota; kingdom Metazoa; phylum Chordata; class Mammalia; order Peramelemorphia; family Peramelidae; genus Macrotis; species Macrotis lagotis. The sequence continues at coordinate 29,021,462 of NC_133663.1, read as the reverse complement.
AGGGAGGAGGAAAGTGGTCTGTAATAAGGGATGGGAAGGACAAATGAATTCAGGGCAACTTCAAAATGAAGATGGTGTTTGTCATAGATTACCTTTGCATGTTTTTCCATCCACATCAAGACGGTGTCCATGGTTACAAGAACAACGGGGCCCACCAGTTGAGTGCTCACAGTGATGAGAGCAGCCCCCATTGTTCTGTTCACAGCTATTGACAATTTCCATTTCAATCCCTTGGAGGAAACAAAGAAAAGGGAGTTATTAGCATAACAACAGAGTACCCTGTGTAGAGTCCAGTAATGCACTGGGTGCCCACTCCCTGCTGGGAGGAAGATAGGAAAACTTAGGTGGGGGAAAAAGCAATAGCATATTACCCAGAAAAGTAGAAACACAACAACTATTTAACATTGAGGTCCCCTCTAAAGGGAAGTCACAAATACTGGACACTTGAAACTCATCTCAATGGACCAAGGGCTACAGAAAATTTCAGAATCTTAAGGAATAAGCAAGTGGGGCATTTACGATGTCCGTAGTCTTCTATCAAAATGTAGCTAAGAAACTTTGAACCCTAAAACTGTAAAATCCTTAACATACAGGGTAAAGTAAAATGACAGAAAATATAGGTTAGACATTTGAAGTTTTATTCTCTGAGATCTTACCTCTAACCTATAGGTGGAAGTCATTAAATTATATATTTGTTTTTGCATTTTGTGTGTGAATAGTAAAAAGGGTTGGGTACAACTAGATGACTCAGTCAATAGAGTGCCAGGAAAGAGGGGAAATACTTGTTCAAAAACAGAGAATTAGGAAAATTATTAACCTCCTTTGTGACTTGACATGAATTCCCCAAATAGCTCCTCAAAGACTATCATCCTTGTACAATACTATGTGATGAATTGTGGTGTCTTCCTGGTAGCATGAGTCTTTCAGCATCCTGAGTTTGTAATTAACCCTGGAGGAGATGCTTGGGAGTCTTGACTCCTTACCTACTGGCAAGGTGACTGAGAAGTGAAGGCTGAGTACTCTCTAATGAAATCAATCTCTTTTAACAGGGAGATAGTTTTGAGAAACTTATACTTTGAGAGATCAAATTTATTAACATATGTAAAGTGCTTTGAAAACCTCATTTCTAGTTATTACTATAATCATCATCATCATCATCGCAACAATGATGATGATGATATCATACTAATTACTACACATTCTTTAGTTGGTTCTAAAAGGCCCTAAAATTTTCTTACATTTAGGCAAGGCTGATAAGCCATTCTGCTTCCCCATATGAACAATGACTGGTATTTCTGTAGGATTTCAAAGGTCTCTATTGTTATTGGTATAGGTATTCCTTATACCAGGCAGTCTATGACTACTCTGACTTCATGTAGAGGCAATGAGGTTAAGTGACTTGCCCAAACTCACAGTAATTATTAAGTGTCTGAGGTCGGATTTGAACTCAGGTTCTCATGACTCCAGAGCTGCTGTTCTATCTACTGTGTCACTTAACTACCCATTCATGTGTAGCTTGAGACACAGAATATCAGAACTGAACCGGACTTAAGTTAGTCCAACCTCTGCCTAAACGGGAATCTATTCTACAACATATCTAAGCACTAGGTGATCATAGACTTTGTTGAAACACCTCCATTGAATGGGGAATCTGTCATTTCCAGAGGTAGCCCATTCCAAAAAAGGGAGATTCAGGGGAAACTTTGATTAAGAAACATTTCTTTACAGTAAGATGTGATTTTTTTCTATCTTCCACTATTTTTATCAATGCCTGAAATTCTGACTTCTTTACCCCAAGAACATCACCCTTCAAACATCTAAAGTTAGTTTTCATGACTCTAACCCCCCACCCCACCCCCATCCCCAGGTCTCTTTTCTACAGACTAAAAGGGACCAGTTTTATCATTCTTCCTCAGATGGTATGAGTTCAAGTTTCTTTAGGCAGCTGTATGATAAGAGTCGGGTAGAAGGCTACTTCATGGAGTCACAAAGATTTGAAGTTAAATATGACTTCGGACACTTACTGTCTGTATGACCCTAAATGAGTTGTTTAATGTGTCTCAGTTTTCCCATCTGCACAATGGGGATAAGAATAGAATCCAATTCCCCAAGATTGTTGTGAAGATAAAATGAGGTAATATTTGCAAAGTGTTATATAAACTTCCTTTCTTCCTTTTGTCCTTCCTTCCACTTTCTTTCTTTTTCTTCCTTTCTTTTCTTTTTTCCTTCTTCTTTTTCTTTCTCCTCCTCTTCCTCCTCCTTCTTTCTATTTCTTCATCCTTCTACTTCTACTTACTTCTTCCCCCTCTTCTCTTAATTTTTTGAACCCTGGTGACACTCCTCTTATTTCCTAAATTATAAAGTTTCTCCCTAAAACATGGTGTCTGGAACTGAGCAAAACCCTTTCAGTGTAGCATGATAAGGCAGACTTCAGAAGAACATTCACTAACTCATACCCCTGAGTTAGCCCTTGAGACTTCCTATTGCAAAACAGTTCAGGAATCTGCTGCTGACTAGCTCCTGAGTCTTTCAGACTTTAGCAAGGCAGCTCCTTGGATGGTCAATATACAGATCACCTTAGATCTTAGACATGCAACAACATCTCCCTCCCCTCAACATACTTCACATATTTTACAGATGAACAAAGAAGTTCAGAAAGGACTTTGGAAATTGTCCTAAATCACACATAGAGTAAGTGGCAGAGACATGATTTTAAATGAGATATTCTGAATCCAGATCAGGTGTTTCTTCTAGAGTCTGCCCTCTCTTTTGGGAAAATACTCCATTAAGTGACAAGGTTATTAGTTTTGTGATTATAAATAAAGCTTGAAGAAATATTAACCACCAATTAGCCACTCACCCAATGGTAATTCTTCACTTTCAGTGGATTGAGTTTTCTCCATATAGTTTTTGGTTCCTGTGGTGCTCAGCTCTTTTTAATCTTTGATTTCTAAGTCATTTGGAGAGGGGTCTGTGTGTGTGTTCAAGTTTCTTTAGGCAGCTGTATGATATGTATGTGTGTGTGTGTATTTGTGTGTGTGTGAAAGATACAGAAAAATGGGAGAGGGAAGACAGGAAATGATAATAGAAGATAAAAAACAGATGAAAAAGATTGTGTTTGTGAGAGGATAGCGAGCAGGAGGGGCAAGGGAGAGAGAAATGAAAGAACAAGAAATATAAAAAAGAAGAATGAGAAAAAGGATGAGACAGAGCAGATAAGAGACAAAATATGTGAGAGAGAAGATGAAGGAAGGAAATGATAAAGGAGATAAGATTTAGAGAGCGACAGAAAGAGAGAAAAATACAGGATGAGGGAGAGGGAGGAGGGTTAGGAAGGATAGGAGGGAAAGAGGAAGAGGGAAGAAAAGGGAGCAGGAGAAGAGATAAGAGTGACAGAAAGATTGTGTGTGAGACTACCTACAGAGGCTATGTTTTGACCAACAGTCTAACCCAATCTATATCGCCGTGATATGCTTTATAATAGGATTTTACTGTACTTGATAAATTCTTTACTTAGCTTTTGAGACTTGGGGAGCAAAAAGTCTATCAGTCTGAAAACATTTCTCCTAGATTCCTGCATCATTCTCATGATGCAGTAGATGCCAGTGGGCATCAGAGGAGTGTCAGAGAGATATGGGTATTTCAATTTTTATGTCAGTTTTTGGATTTGACTAAATCTTGGAACACATAGAAAACATCTGTGGGAAATAAGCCAAAGTTCTGAGTCTCTAAGAGCAAAAGTTAATCATTTTCCTTGCTGATTAAGTTAAATAAAAAAATAAGATATAATTTCTTTTATTTTAAATATGTATCTGATCTTTAAAAGTGTCATCTAATGGGAAAAAAGAGAGAGCAACTAAGAAATATAGAATACAGGAGACCTTGACACTATCGATTAGTGGGTAATCTGGAAGTATGTCACTTGGCTTAACCTCTCTGTGATTGGATTTTCCCCATTTGTAAACCAGGGCAGTAAAGAGGATTCAGGAGGCAGGTATGTCAAGGTCCTATGAGAAAAATTATGTAAATAGAAGAAATTGTTCTCCCAGGAAAGGAATAAAACCTTGTATTTGTGTGCAGAATAAGAAAAAAAAGTCATCATCTAGTGCCCTTGTTTTATGAATGAAAGATCATTCATTGTTAAACACCTCCATGAACTGGAAAAAAAACCACTCACTTATTGCATGAGATCCAAAAACAACTTAAAATATTAATGTTTTACTAAGAACAAATTATGTATCATTTTTGGAAAACATTCAGGTCTGGGGGAGGGACTTTAGATAAGACAAAGTCAATTATTCACATAAGGAAAATAATTATAAAAATACATTACACACCAAATGTATTCAACTCTAGGGGAAAGTGCTTTCCCAAGTAAATTCCTTAGAAAGTCTATAGCCAGTAACTCATTAGCAGTAACTGCCTACTTCTTCACAATAATAGGTCATGCTTTACTCCCTGAGAGTGTACCAGTCAGACTGCAAGAGACTTTATTTCTCATATTTGTGAAATGCACCCATCCCCTAAGCCTCTGGCTATATTAAAAAAACCCCAAACATTAATAAGTAAGAAAAATCAGCTCACATTCTCCCAATGCCTAAGAGGATTCCCCGGGGCATTCCGAGAAAGATGAACTTCACAAGAAGTGGAATTATAATTAGCACTTAATTCTCCTCTCCTATCTAATTTATCTAGGCCTACTCTGTTAGAGACTAATGTCATCACATAGCAAAAGTGGGCTAGTTTGAAGAGTCAGGTCCATATCGCCAGGGCTCAAAGCTACACTGGCAAATCACCCCTTAATAAAGAAGCTACAGATTTCTATTGCAGAAGGAAGATTTATTCCACTAGATGTTGCTCTAGATGGTTCGAGAGAGTCCTCCCAAAGTTGTGCCATGCAGAGTTTTAGCATTACTCAAAGATAAATAAAAGTGTAGAGCTCTGTCCTAGGTCCTGCTACAGACACACACAGACACCCAAAGACCACCCACCAGTGTGCATGTAAGAGAAAGTGAAGCTATTTACAAGTTGCTATTTGCTCAATTTCAAAACTATGCTATGTCCTTCTTCCTAGAATCAATTAGAAGACAGTAATGAGGTTCCTACCGAGTCCCAGGCATTGCATGAGTCTCTGAAGATATACATAGAAAAGTAATACTGTCCTTCCTCCCATGTTTACGTTCTAAAGGGAAAGGGTAGATGGGGGTAGAATGCTATTTTTGGAATCAATGGGCCTGGAATCAAGTTTAACATGACCAAAATTGAGGTCATCATCTTTCCCACAGCTTTCCTTTCTTCCTAACTTCCCTTATTCCTACCAAGGACACCACCATCATCATCCCAGTCACCTAAGCTTATAACCTAATTGTCAACTGCTACCTGCTACTTTTTTCTCTCGCTCTCCCCCCCCATCACCACCTCCTTTTTTCTTTCTCTCTCTCTTCTCTCTTCCTCTTTTTTTACTCTTTCCTCTCTTTCTCTCTCCTCTCTTCCTCTCTTGCTTCATTTTCTGTCACTTTCTCTGAATTTTCTCTCTCATTCAGTCTTTCTCCTCTCTTTTTTCCTGTCTTTTCTTTTTCCTCTCTCTTCTTTTTATCACTTTCTCTCTCATTTCTCTCTCTCTCTCTCTCTCTGACATTCTCTGGTCTCTCTCTCACTTTCTCTCTCCTTTCTCTCTTCTCTCTTCCTCTCTCCTTCTTACTCTCTTATTTCCTTTTGTCCTCTTTCTCACTTTCTCTCTCTGACTTTTTTCTGCTCTTTTTCATTTTCATTTTTTTCTCCCCTTTTCTTCTTTTTCCCCTCTTTCTATTTTTCTTTCACTTTCTCACTCTCTCCTCTCTCTTCCTATCTTTATTATCTCTGTTTCTCTGTAATCTTTCTCCTCTTACTCTCTCCTCCTTTACTTTTATCTTTTTCTTTTTAACTTTCTCTGCTCTCTCCTCTTTCCCTCCCTCTCTTCCCCCTCCTTCCCTGCTTCTCTCTCTCTCTCTCTCTCTCTCTCTCTCTCTCTCTCTCTCTCTCTCTCCCTCCCTCTATAAAATCATTTAACAAATCCTTTCACTTCTACCTCATAACAGCTGTAATATATTCCCCTTTCTCTCCTTCTGATCTTGCCATCACCTTTGGGTCGGCTCTCATCAACTCACGTCTGGACTTTTGCAGTAATCTTGTTATGACCCTCCTACCTCAAGCCTCTCCCCATTCTGGTCCATTCTCCACTCAGTTGTCAAATTATCTTCCTAAAGCACAAGTCTGACAATATGACCAAGTCAACCCTCTTTTCAATCAACTCCAGGGATTCTCTATTTTCTAGTGTCTGGCACCTATTGATTATCCCCAGTTTATCCTGTGCATATCTTGTTTGTATATAATTGTTTGCATTGTGTCTCCCTTATTGGGCTGTGGGCTCCTTGAAAGAACATGTCTTTTACCATTCTTTGTATTCCAATCATTTAGCACATTGAATTGCATTCAGCAGGTGTTTAATAATGTTACCTGCATAAATTGGGTTAAAATTCTCCCTCTGATACTCCTTAATTGTTTAATGTTGAGGGGAGGGAGGGAGGTATTTAGCAACTGGGATCAGGAAAAACTTCATTGAGAAGTGAAATGGGCTAAGCTTTGAAGGGAGAGAAGAATTAGAGGTGGAGATGAGGCGGGGGCACATTCCAGGCATGAGAGACATCCTGTGCAAAGGCAGAGATGGAAGATGTGGTATCCTATGTGAAGAAAAACGAGGTGGACGTTGAATATATAATGTTGGCAGAGGAGTAATGAATAATAAGGATGGATAGGCTTTGAAAAACTTTAAAAGACAGAGGAGTTTGTAGTTGATCCTAGAGACAATAGGAAATCTTGGAAATTAAAGAGTAGGAAAGCACTAGATATGTTATTAAGGGCGGTTGTGTGGTGAATGGATTAGATTAAATAAAGATTTGAGGCAAAGAGAGTAGACCATTGTAATAGTTCAGGTGAAAGGTGAAATGGGGGCTGAACAGGTAATGGCTCTGTGGGTACAGATCAGGGGCTGAGAGATGTCATGGAGGTAGGAATGTTAAAATTTGGCAACTGATTGGCCAAGGGAAAGGGATAATGTTGTAAGGTTAAAAACTGAGTTTGATTGGGGTGGGGATAGTAATATCCTAGACAGAAACAGGGAGGTTCAGAAGATAGGTATTATTTTTTAGGGGTTGTTAAGTTAATACATTCTATTTTGGAGATGGTGCATTTGAAATGTCAACAGTATGAAATGTCCAAAATACCATTAGAAATGATTTACCAGAATTTAGGAGAGATTGTAGTTGGATGTATATAGTCACTAGTGGGGGCAGCTAGGTGATGTAGTGAATTGTGGACCAGCCCTCCAAATCTGAGTTCAAATTCAATCTCAGATACTTACTTGCCATATGATTCTGAACAAGTCATTGAATCCGGATTCCCTTCCCCTACCTCAAAAAGGAGTCACTGGCGTAAAGAGGATAATTAAATCTATGACATCTGATGAGGACACAAAAAATGAAATTATAGAGGCAAGAGAGATGAGAGCCTAGGAAAGGGTCTTGGTAGATATACAAAGTGGATGATAATAACTACCACTACCATTACCACTACCACTACAAGCACCATCATCACTACTGCTACTGCTGCTACTATTGCTACTACTACTACTACTACTATTACTACTACTATGACTATGACTATGACTACAACTATGACTATGATTACGACTTCAACTACTATTATTACTACTACTACTATTTCTACTACCACTATACTACTATCACAAGTTGCTGCTACTACAACTATTCTACTGCTACTACTACTACTACTACTATGACTATGACTATGACTACAACTATGACTATGATTACAACTTCGACTACTATTACTACTACTACTATTTCTACTACTACTATCACAAGTTGCTGCTGCTACAACTATTCTACTGCTACTACTACTACTACTACTATGACTATGACTACAACTATGACTATGATTACGACTTTGACTACTATTACTACTACTACTACTACTACTACTACTACTACTATTTCTACTACCACTACTACTATCACAAGTTGCTGCTGCTACAACTATTCTACTGCTACTACTACTACTATTTATCCCTACTGCTCCTATAGCCACTACTTCTACTTATTACTACTATGTTTCACTACTTTCACTATCACTACTACCATTACTACTACTACTACTACTACTACTACTACTACTACTACTACTACTACTACTAGTACTTATGCTTACTGCTACTATAGCCTCCACAACTTCTACTACTGTTATTCACTACTACCATTGCTATCACTGCTATTACCACTACTACTGCTACTACTACTACTACTAACTAGTTCATTAGCTATATAGCTAACATTTTGATAGTGCTTTAAAGTTTGCAAGCATGTAAAATATGTCATTTTAGTCACCTCCAAACCCTAAAAGGTAGGTACTATCATTACCTCCATTTTATTGATGAGGAAACTGAAGGAGACAGAGGTTAAGTAACATGTCCAGGGGCACATGGCTGGTATGTATCTGATCAGGATTTGAACTCAGATCTTACTAACTCCATGTTCAGTTCTCTATCTACTAAGCCATTAGTTTCCAACTACTACCATTACTACTGCTATAACTGCTGAAAAGAGAGTGATACATGTTAATATATAACATATAATATTGATTTACAGGCATCTAGGTGATGCGACAGTGAATAGAGCATTGGGCTTGAAGACAGACTAAACTTCCATAGTTCAAATGTAGCCTCAGACACTTAATAGTTGTGTGACCCTGGGAAAAACACTCAGTCCTATTTGTTCAATTTCCTTATCTGTAAAATGAGCTGGAGAAAGAAATATCAAACTACTATAGTATCTCTGCCAAGAAAATCCCATAGTTGGACATAACTGAAATGAATTTTGCAAAATGTTTTGTATGTTTGCATGTAAACACTTTTGCGAAGAGCATATCTGTCACCTTTTTTCATAATTCAAGGAACTTCTAGGTAGATTAATTAATATTATCCAAGTATTTACAAACTAGAACTTTCAACAATTATATATGAAGGAAACCTGAAATCTAGGCAATGCAAGGAGGAGCTAAGGAAGCTTGCCTTAAAGAAGTGTGGTATGCAGTAGAATGGGGAGATTGGTCATGCTCGCTGAGCAGCAAATAGATAGGGAATAAGACAATGTCTTTGTGGTTCCAAGCATGATCCAGAATATTAGATGTGTATGTTGCAAAGAGGCCATTGTGGACCTGGTATCAGTTACCCTTTTGGTACCATATAAATTGTAGAGCATTCAGCTCAGAGAACCAGGGTTCAAATTCCATCTCTGTTGCATGCTGTCTGTGTGATCTTGGGCAAGTGACTAAATGATGATATACTGGATAGGAAACTAATGTTGAAGTCAAGAAGACCCAGTTCAAGGGATTCCTAAGAAATAAATTAGCCTAGGTGGCACAGTGGATAGAGCACTGGTTCTGGAATCAAGAGAACCTGAGTTCAAATCTGGCCTCAGACACTTAATAATTCCCTAGCTGTGTGGCCTTGGGCAAGCCACTTAACCCTATTGCCTTGTAAAAACTAAAAATAAAACAAAGAAATTAGTTGTATGAAAAATCACTTAACCTTTCAATACTGTAAATAAATTTCCAAGACTATATATTACAAGACTAATCTTCTGGGAAATTCCTTAGAATAATGAGCTCATAAGTCCAGCTCCTATCCTTATGGGTTAGTTAGTTACTTAGAGTTCTAAATCAGGGGTGTTTTAAAAAATTCAAAATCAATTTTCCTTCTTACAAATGGAAAGCAATAGAAAGCAGAGGAGAGGAGAAGTTGAATTTGAATACCAAATACAGAGAAATAAAGAAGGAAAATCTGAACATACAAGCTATTGCTGTGTATGGTAGGACCACAGGATACTATTGCTCTCTCTGGGGCTCAGCTTCCTCAAGAGGAGATTGATCTAAGTGAAATCCTGAATTCTCTTCTATTTGATGTAAAAACTCATTCATATGGTCTAAAGTCCCATCAATCTAAAGAAAACTTACAACATTTTAATGGGGGGAATAAATTATTTTAACATATTGGAGAAAAGCATCTGTCTGAGTCTTCCTCTTTGGTTTTTGATAAGTGGCATAGCTGCGTCAGTGCATACAGAGAACCATTGATTCAAAGACATGTATGGAGGCTTTTCAGATACTAGGATAAGGGGGTGTAGGAGATGCTGATATGAATAGGAGGTGCTGCTTGCACTGAGAAGTTTAGAGTTTCATCAAGTATCATTATCACATAGCTTTTGGAGGCAGCGTAGCAGAGTGTTGAAAAAAGTGACCTCAGGTCAGGTTCACATACTACTATTCATGTGAATACTGGCTGTATGACCACAAGCAGATCACCCAATCTCCCAGCTCTCTAGTAAACTAACAACTTCTTTCATCACTGATATTCCAGATGTAGAGAGGGGGGAATGGTGTCTAGGTCTTATAAATCCCTTTCCTCAAAACTCAGCAATTGTTTTCTCTGTTTTACTATTAAGGGAACAGGTTCAGGGTGTTTATGAGATTTATCCAGAGTCAACTCAAATGAAGATGATTTCATATATTGAGATGCCAATGGATCAGGTGAGTCTGGAGTTAAGGGCAAGATTGGAGAAATAAGTTAAGGACTCAATTACAAAAGAACAGAATTTGGAGAATAGTAAGGAAGAGGGATAAAGGAGAAAACTTTGGGGAGCATCTATCAGTGGTTGGGTAGACCAGAAGAATCAAATACATGCATCACTATATTCTTCACAATTCATATATTTATAGTTTTGTAAGTTTTATTAGGCACCTGACTTACCCTAATCTCATGGAAAAGATGAGTCTCAGTTTCCTTATCTATAAAATGAGGGCATTGAGCTAGATGATCTCTGAGGACCCTGCCAGCATAGTGATTCTGTAAGTTTTTAGTGGACAATAGTTAAATAGTGATCTTGGTTCTTTCTAGCTCTGACTCCTATAAAAGTTTGTAGAGAATAAGGAGTGTGATCATCCCTTTTTCTTGGCCTATGAGTCAGGAGAAGTAGGAGAAAGCATGGGCACTACTTGAAATGATTTCAAGGGAAATGATGCCACCTGAGCAGAGTCATGACTGAATTGAGACAATGAAGTATATAAAGCATTCCTAGAAAATAGGAAGGCTATAGGAGCAAAAGTTCCTATGACTTCTCTCATATAGAAAGGGAATGGCTAGGAGATGACCTGTAAAGAGCACAGGATGAGGAATGAGTGGGATGGGGAAATGGGTGGGGAAGGAAGTAGAAAGAGCTTTTACTGAGGATAGCAATTGGGTGTATTAGGAGGTTAATATGAAAACATTTATTAGTGATAGGGGAAAATGTAGCCTTTGGATCATCGTCTAAAATAAACTAGCCCCAAGGTACATGGGGAATGTGGATATCATTCTGTAGGCCTCAACAGGGTCATATTGCAGAGAAAATTGAGAGCCATCCCTCAGAGGATGATGGAAAGAGGGAACAGATTACTTAAAATCTGCTAATAAATCCCAAGTAATCTATTCTTCACTGGATTTTCCAACTTCCTACCATAGGGATTAGTCTAGTGGGCAGTTCAAGCCCTATAGAATTATTAGCCATGGTTATACCACTACAGGGAACCTGAAGAACTTGATCCACATTGGGGAAAAAACACAAAAACAAATAGATGGACCTGTGACTGTCATAAATATCTTATTCCTGCCCCAATATGATCCTGAACTGTTAATGGTTGCTCCTTTCCCAATCATTGCCTTGTAAAAATGTTTCCTACATCATTAAAATTTCTCTTTCCAGGAAGCAGTTTATGACTGAGGAAGAGATGGAGAAAAGCATTAAAAACAAACTAGATAATTTTGAACACATTAAATTAAAAAGTGTTTGCACAAAGAAAACCACTGTTACTAAGATCAAAAGAAATATAGAAAGAACTTCTGGCCAAGATGGCAGAGAGAAGACAGGTACTGTGTTAATCTCCTGATCTTCCCTCATAAAAAATATGAAACAAATCTCCTAATAGAAATTTGATGCACAAAACCTGGAAAGAGAAACTGGAAGATCTACCTAAAAATTTGTCTTCTGGGATTGTGGGTGAGCCCAGGTGCAGAGAGCTGACTCTGCTGGGAGCACAGGACAGGGTGAGAGGCTGAGAGCCTGAGAGTGAAACTGGACTGATCTGCCACAGGGGTGTGAGCCAGCTGGGGAGCAGAGGCTTTGATAGTGGCACTGAATGTCTGGAGCTTGCTGGCAGGGCTGGAGGATGAGTTCCAGTGCGGGAGAGCTGCAGACATCGATCCGTGAGCTCCACTGATGTGAAGGAACTTGGAGTCCATACCTTCATTTCAGCCGATGCCTTTTCCCAGAACACAATCACAGTCCGCCTTCCACCCCAGGCTAAAGTGTGAGCAGCAGAGGTCCCTCAGCTGTGAATAGGGAGAGCAAGTACCTAGCCCATTGTTCAAAGGTAAAAGTATTCAGCAGCTTCAACCAGGCCAAGGGAGAGGGTCTCAAATCAAGATCACAGATACTCCAGAGAAAGCAACCAACACAGCCTGCTGGCCCACTTGGAATTACTAAGCCAAGAGAGTAAAGCCTCTAGGGAGTTTAACACCAAACCTCTGTGAACCAGCCCTTCCCCAACAGAAGGTCTTAGGAAAATGAAGAAAGGCCAGTGGAAAGGAGGCTACATAGGAAAATTCCTAGAAGAAAAAGACCCTAACTCAGAGAGACCTAGAACCTCTGAGGAGAATATGATCTGGTCTCCAGCACAGAAAGATTTCCTTGATGAAATCAGGAAGGATTTTAAAAGTCAATTGGAAAATTTGGGAGAGAAAATTAACACCTTGCAACAAGAAAACAAATCCCTGGAAAATGCAATTGGACAACTATAAAATGAGACTAAGTCTCTCAGATACTCAATTGGGCAAATACACAATGAAAATAATTCTCTCAAAACCTCAATTGGGCAAATGGAAAACTCTTACAAAAATAGGATTGATGAATTGGAAAAGGAGTTGCAAAAGGTAAATGAAGAAAATTGTTCTCTAAAAAAAAGAATGATGTCTGTAGAAACTAATGACCTGGGGGTGGCTAGGTGGCACAGTGGAGTTAGGAGTACCTGAGTTCAAATCTGGCCTCAGACACTTAATAATTGCCAGCTGTGTGGCCTTGGGCAAGCCACTTAACCCCATTGCCTTGCAAAAAAAACCTTACAAAAAATGAAATCTTAGCTTCACCTATAAGAGAGGAAAAAGAAATTGAAAGAATTAGAATTGGGAAGGAAGAGACAAAACTCTCACTCTTTGCAGATGACATGATAGTAAACCCTAGAGAATCCCAAAAAAATCATCTAAAAAAAACTACTAGAAATAATTAGCAACTTCAGTAAAGTCACAGGATATAAAATAAACCCTCATAAATTCTCAACATTTCTATATATAACTAGCAAGATACAGAAGAAAGAGTTAGAAAGAGAAATCCCATTCAAAGTAACTTTGGACAATATAAAATATCTGGGAGTCTACCTGCCAAGGTAGACTCAGAAACTTTTTGAAAACAATTTCAAAACACTTCTCAGACAAATGAAATCAGATTTAAATAACTGCTCAAATATCAACTACTCATAGTTAATATAATAAGTTAATGTAATAAATAACTCATAGTTAATATAATAAAAATAACAATTATACCAAAACTAAACTACCTGTTTGGTGCCCTACCAATCAAAATCCTAAAAAATTACTTTAATGAGTTAGAAAAAGTTGTAAGTAAATTCATATGGAGAAATAAGAAGTCAAGAATTTCCAGGGATTCAATGAAAAAAAGTACAAAAAAGGTAGCTTAGCCTTACTAGATCTAAAATTAGAGTATAAAGCATCGGCTGGTATTGGTCAAGAAATAGAGTTGTGGATCAGTGGACTAGACTAGGTATATTAGGAGGAAATGATTATAGTAATCTTCTGTTTGATAAACCCAAAGAGTCCAGCTATTGGGATAAAAACTCTCTTTGATAAAAAAAACTGTTGGGAAAATTGGAAGTTAGAATGGAAGAAACTTAGATTAGACCATCACCTCACACCCTATACCATCATAAGATCAAAATGGATACAGGATCTAGACATGGAAAAACAAACTTATAAGCCAACTAGAAGATCAAGGAGTAGTTTACCTGTCAAATCTATGGAAAGGGAAATGGTTTATGACCAAGGAAGAGATGGAGAACATCATTAAAAACAATCTAGATAATTTTGATTACATTAAATTAAAAAGCTTTTGCACCAAAACTACTGTAAACAAGATCAAGAGAAATGTAGTAAATTGGAAAATAATTTTTACAACTAGTCTTTCTGATAGAGGATTCATTTCTAAAATATCCAGAGAACTAAGTCAAATTGAAAAAAAAAGCCATTCCCCAAATGACAAATGGTCAAAGGATATGCAAAGGCAATTTACAGATGAGGAAATCAAAGCGATCCATAGTCATATGAAAAATTTCTCTAAATCATCACTTATTAGAAAAATGCAAATTTAAGTATCTCTGAGGTACCACTTCACACCACTCAGACTGGCCAATATGACCAGAAAGGACAATGATTAATGTTGGAAGGGATGTGGGAAAACTGGGACACTAATACATTGTTGGTGGAGCTGTGAACTCATCTGTAGAACAGTTTGTTATTATGCCCGAAGGGCTATAAAAATGTGCAAACCTTTAACTCAGCAATACCACTACTGGGTCTATACCCTGAAGAGATCATGAAAAAAAGGTAAAAAACATCACTTGTACAAAAATATTCATAGCAGCTCTGTTGGTGGTAGCAAAGAATTTGAAATTGAGCGAATATCCATCAACTGGTGAGTAACTGAACAAATTGTGGTATATGTATGTCATAGAACACTGTTGTTCTATTAGAAACCAGGATGGATGGGATTTTAGAGAAGCCTGAAAGGATTTGCATGAACTGATTCTGGGCCAGATGGGCAGAACCAGAAGAACATTGTATACCTTAAATGCCACATGGGGTGATGATTAACCTTGATGGACTTGCTCATTCCATCAGTGCAATAATCAGGGGCAATTTTAGGGTAAAGGCCAAAGACTATTACCTGCAATTTTTTTTTAAAAAGTTGTTTTATGTACTACATATTTTTGCTTTCTCTAATATTTTATTTTTTACAATTTTAGGGTAAAGGCCAAAGACTATTACCTTCAATTTTTTTTTAAAAAGTTGTTTTATGTACTACATATTTTTGCTTTCTCTAATATTTTATTTTTTCCCTTAAGGATGTGATTTTTCTTTCAACACATTCAATTCTGATCAATGTATAGTATGGAAACAATGTAAAGATTATCTGACTGCCTTCTGTGGGGGTGGGGTGGAAAGAAGGGAGGATGGGGGAAAATTGTAAAATTGAAAACCTTACCAAAAAATGATAGGTAGAACCTACTGTTGTATATAATGGGAAAACATTTAAAATATTTAAATAAAAACTTTCTAAATTAGTTAATACTTTAAAAAAAATTTCTCATTCCTTGAACTTCCATGGGAAGTTGATCAATGATAGAGCAGCACTGAGGATATTGTAGACAGAGAGAAGAGAGCAAAAGACTCAAAATTAAGAATATTTGGATTCATATATGACCTCCAAAATTGCCTAGCTGTGTGAAGGCAGTATGTTGTGTCATTTTATCTGAGCCTTAGGCTCCCTGAGGGCATCCAATTTTCTCAATGACAGGAGTCTCCATATAAGCCAAAAACTATGTCTCAAAAAAAATTATAGATTTATAGACTTAGAACTGGAAAGAAACTTAGAGGTCATCAAGTCCAACCCCACCTCAGTGTACAGATAAGGAAACAGATTCAAAATTTTAGTGATTTTTTTTTCTAGGATCACATTACCATGCAAAATTCTGAATCAGGATTAGAATTCAGGTCAGCTCTTTCTCCCCTTTTCCAGGGATGAGAAAGCAGCTAGATGATCCAATGGATAAAGGGCTATATTTGGAGTCAGGAAGATCTGAGCATGTCATTCAACTTCTGTCTGCCTCAGTTTCCTCAATTGTATCATGGGGAAAATGACAGCATTTACTTGTCGACATTCTCATGAGGATCAACTGAGTTAATATTTATAAAGTGTTTAACACAAGTCTGACATATTGTTGGTGTTTAATAAATGCTTGTTCTCTTCCTTTCCCTTCCCATTGTAGTCAAACGGTATGATCACTACACAGTCACTAGCATTTTAGTCCTGAGTTTGTCCACCACTATCTGTGAAACTTTGAACAAGTCATTTCATTTCCTGGGATCTTTTTCCTCCTTCCAGAAAATGGGCATCATTGTCCTTGCAATGCCTACATCAAACAAACAATAGGCATTTATTAAATGCTTAATATTTGCCTAAGCATTGTATTAGGTATATTAAAATAAAACAATTTCTGTCCTGAGGAGCTTATATTTTCACCCATCACTGTTGTGAGTAAAATGTATTTTAAAATGTACAATACTTTTAAAGAGTAGGCTATTATAATTAATAGCAATTCTTTTTTAAAAATTTAATTTATTTAAGGCAATGAGTTAAGTGACTTGCCCAAGGCCACACAGATAGGCAATTATTAAGTATTTGAGGTCAGATTTGAACTCAGGTCCTCCTGACTCCAGAGCTGGTGCTCTATCCACCTATCTGCCCAATTAATAGCAATTCTAACAGTCACAGTACTGGTTGAATGATCACTGGCTGCATCATAGAAGAAAGAAGGAATTACAAAGTGGTAGCAGAGGAAAGAAAGACAGAAAAGAAATATATAATCAAAAGGATAGGCTATTCATGCTGCAAGGATGGGAGGAAACCACTGGAGACCCCATGCATTCCACTGGTGACTTTGAAATATCAAAAAGCAAGGAGGATTCCCAACACAATGAGGTGAGATTATGGAAGGTCATGGACAAGAGTCAGGCAAGATGGACAAGCAAGGGTGAGTTACAATCTGTTTCCTTAAAGGGAGTACCAATGGTGATAAAGTCACAGATTTATTTTAGAGGGAAGATTTTAGTTCAAAATAAAATCAGAGAGATAAAGGTCCCCCGTAAGATTCTTTTCCACTATAAGATTCTAGGCAGGTGCTTTGTGCACAAGTTGCCTACTGCCATGGCTTTCAACACAAATTTGTGGTTTGGGAAAAGATCTCACAATACTGGTACCCTTCAGAGTGCTAGGTCAGGAGCTGGGTCCTCACTTACGGTAGCATTTTCTTCCATCTGCACCAAGTTCAAAGCCAGGTTTACAGGTACAGGTGAAAGATCCCTCAGAGTTCATGCAGTGGTGGGCACAGTGAGCACTGCCTTCCGCACACTCATCAGTGTCTGCAAAAATAAACATCCTTTGGCTATGAGCCTTGTAATCACCACCACAGGGCTAAATCACACCATTAACAGTAAATTCAAATGTTTTCTTTTCCCAGTACCTAGAGGCTTCACGACGTATGGGCACAGCAGTCGATAACTCAGACTGAAGGAATGCCTTTTCCTTTTGCTCGTGTTTGCTATGAAACATGAAACATGCAAACTCCTTGTGTAGCCAAGGAGGTAATACGGCCAGATTCTTTTTGATTAGTACCTCCCAGACAGCTCCAAAAAGTGAATATCCCTACACAGTTTTCCAATTCCCTATTTTTAAAAAATCATTACCATAGTCTTTTCTTGAATCCCATCCCTTCATAGAGATCCTGGTGGCCCTCCACTCCTTAAAATTTACCATATTGGCACTGGACCTGGGCCAGATATCAAATCAGCTTTAGCCATATTGTAGTTCAGGACTCTGAGCTAAGGCAAATAGTAATAATATGGATGAGGATGATGAGATTAAGGAAGATGAATAGTCTGTATTTATATGAAACCTACTATGTTCTAGGTACTGTGTTAAATTCTTTTTTAAAATTTATTTACAGCAAAGTGTCTGAGGAGGGGCAGCTAGGTGGCACAGTGGATAGGGCACTAGTCCTGAAGTCAGGAGGACCTGAGTTCAAATCCAGCCTCAGACACTTAATAATTGCCTAGCTGTGTGACCTTGGGCAAGTTACTCTTAATTCCATAGCCTTAAAATAAATTTTAAAAAGTGTCTGAGTTCAGATTTGACCAGGTCCTCCTGACTCCAGGGCTGATGCTCTATCTACTATGCC
This sequence comes from Macrotis lagotis, assembly GCF_037893015.1. Classification (NCBI taxonomy): domain Eukaryota; kingdom Metazoa; phylum Chordata; class Mammalia; order Peramelemorphia; family Peramelidae; genus Macrotis; species Macrotis lagotis. The sequence continues at coordinate 29,003,231 of NC_133663.1, read as the reverse complement.
ATCAAGCTGCCTCAAATTCTTTATGATTATCTTATTTAATTCTTACTCCAGCCTTGGTTTGCCCATTTTATTGTTGGTTCTGTTTGATAATTGAGGAAACCGGGGCAAACAGAAGTTAAGTGATTTGACCAGAATCCTCTCATTAGCAAGTATTTGAGGTCAGATTTGAACTCAGGTATTACTGAGTCCCCATCCAAGACTCTATCTCCTGTCCTTCCTAGCAGTTCTTCTTATCTCTGCTCTGCTTTGATTTATCATTCTGTAGCAATTCCTAGTTGTTCCAGAAGTGAAGTATCTTCTACAAAGTCATAGAATATCCCATTACTCTATCCATTAAAGGCAACCGTGATAATGATGTCTTTGTCCTTCATTCTCAAAGAAAACCATGGCTTCCGAGGTGATGCCATGATAAGCGAGTGAATTGAATTTGAGTGAGGGGGTTGATATGCTAAGCCATCAGTCAGATATAAATCAGGATGACTAGAGATAGCCCTAATGGAACAATGGGGTGGCATGGTAGATAGGCTACTTCAGTGGTTAACTCTTGAGTGAGGAAGACTTGAGTCCATACCTTAGATAATTACTAGCTATGTGACCCTGTTAAATGACTTAAATTTAGCCTTCTTTCCTTTTTTCTTCTATAAAATAGTAATAGTAATAGCATCACCCACCCAGAATTGCTATGGCAATTATATGAGAAAATATTTATAAAGAACTTTTAAAACATTAGACTGTGATATAAATGTTCACTTCTCTTTATTTTTAAGTTTTTGCAAGGCAATGGGGTTAAGTGGCTTTCCCAAGGCCACACAGCTAGGTAATTATTAAGTGTCTGAGGCCTAGATTTGAACTCAGGTACTCCTGACTCCAGAGCCACCTAGCTGCCCCTTAAATGTTCACTTCTATCATCATCATCATCATCATCATCATCATCATCATCATCATCATCTGAAACAGCAGTAACATTCCTTGCTATCTTTAAACTTGATTTATAGTAGGGAACTTTATAATTATTTTAATGGAATAGAATGGGATTTGGGGCATAGCTTTTCCATGATCTATTTCTAATGCTTAAAATGAGAGTAAGATGTAGTATGGATATAAGGCAGGTAGAACTGCCTTCAAATATTGCTGCAAAAACATCCTTGCTGTGTGGATGTGGAGCAATTGCTAAAACTCGACATGTCCCCATTGTCTCTCTAAGATTAAAAATTGTTCTAGCCTCTTGTAGACTATACATTACTATTGAGTTGCCGATTTATATGAGTGAAGGGAATTTTTCACACCAGGAGGTCTCAACAGGATGAAATCACAGGTGTGCTTCTCCCACCCCACCCCCAGCAAGAGATATTTTAAATAGCCCTAGAGGAAGTATGCAATGTGTTAGCAGAATCTCTGTCTGGAGTCATGACTACTCAATTTGAGCCCAGATTTTTCTTAGTTTTCCTGCTTAGTCATAAATCTTCCAAATTAAATATGAATTTGCATGTCTAATGTCCTTCTATTTGAATAAAATAAACATCTGCCTTGAAAGCCAGAAAAGAGTCGATATCATCCAAAGTCATATAATCTCTTCTTTCTTTTCTTGAAAATATTCCAATGGTAAAAATATAAATTCTAAGAGTTACCAGAGGAAACAAAAATTGTTCCACACAAATAGCTGCCTTCAGCACCTCTGGTCATAGAATAATGGATTTATCACATTAATCTTGGAATTTGAAAGTGTTTCTGTTTTGCTCTTTTGGAAAGAAAGAAACATTTAGCTTATTATTCCAAGGAGAGCTTTTAAAAATATTCTCCTTTGTTACAATGCTTTCTTAATTCTAGGAACCCTCCACAGTATATACCCTTCAAGGGTTACCTTTTCTTTCTGTAGTTATGAAGAAAAAACCCCCCAACTCCCTGCCTAGTTATTAAACCTTTTGAAATATCAATTCTGAAACTACCATTTGAATCACACAAAAATCATTTAAGTAGTGTTTCTCATTGTTCTTTTTTCCGAATTTCAAAATACCTTTCCAAATGATCAAAGGCAAATGGAGCCTCCCTTCCCAGATCATTTCGGCACGAGTCTACACCCACAAACACTTCCTCCCACCTGTTCTTCTTGAAACTGAATCCCAATGAAATCTCAGATAACTGCACAATTAAGCCATTAGCCCCACTTCTTTACCTGAGCATGACATGTTGTCTGAAGACAGATGGTACCCTGGGTGGCAGGCACACCTGGCAATGCCATACTCGTTTCGACAGATATGGGAGCATCCACCGTGTCCGACTGAGCAGGGGTCCTTCACTACAAACAAAAGTACAAGGAAAGGTCGGTCACCCACTTTAGGAGGGAGTTAAGAGGCAAAGAAGGAAGCACAGGAGCAGAGACCTGGAAGTGACCTTGGAGGTCATTTAGCCCATATTCTTCCATTTACAGCAGGGGAAAGTGAGAGACATTAAGTGACTTCCCCAAAGTAACACAGGGAGTAAGTAAGCAAAAAAATGTGGGATTTGATTTTAGGGCACAGGATCATGGATTTAGAACTGGAAGCAACCTCAAAAACCAAATAACCCAATACCATACCCCTACCTGTCCATCTGTCTCTGTCTCACATACACATATACACACATGTAGCATGAATTTAGAACTAGAAGCAACCTCAGAAGTCCTATAACCCAATAACATGCCCCATGTGCCCATTTGTCCATCTATCTGTCTCACACTCACATATACACACATGCATCATGAATTTAGAAATGGAAGCTTCAGAGGCCAAATAACCCAATATCGCCTCTCTCTCTCTCTCTCTCTCTCTCTCTCTCTCTCTCTCTCACACACACACACACACACACACACACACACACACACACACACACACTGACTTTACAGAGGATGAAACTGAAATACAGAGAATATTGCTATCTTGCACAATATTATGAGGGCAGTAAGGATTAGATGTGGAATTTGACCCAAGGTCCTCTAACTTTAAACCTACTGCTCTCTTTGAAGGGAGATGGTATTCTCTTTGCATCCCCAGTATTTAGGGCAGTGCCATATTGTTAGAGCTTCATAAATGCTTTGTAATTGACTGTTGATTTATTCTTTTCACTGTACCCATATGAGAGTGTGAAAAACATGGAGGGATAAGAATATGGGACTTATTTTTTTAGCCAGGATGATACTTGTCTGAGTGCTCTATTAATGAAACTATCTTTGTTTTCACAGCTTGAATTAATCTGTCCACTAACAGCTCACATTTTTGCAGCAATTTTGAGTTTACAACAATAACCCTGAAAAAGAGGGAGCATAAGGATTGCATTCCCCATTTTACAGAGCAGGAAGCTGAGTCCCAGGGACTTAAGCAATTTGATTAAAGATATATATATATATATATATGTTTGTGTGTGTGTGTGTGTGTGTGTGTGTGTGTAGTTAGTAGCAAAGTCCTGACCTCCAGTCAAAATCTGGAACTGTTCCCTATCCACTGTTATGTTCTTCTTATGGAGGACTGATTTTCCTTATCAGTTACCATGTCTAAGTATGCAGTGAGACCTTAGCATTTTCTACAGAAGATCAGGGAAAGGAGAAATAGTATGGTTGATGGAATGTGCTATCATGTAGCAATTAAAAAAATGTCATGATTTAGCAAACTAAAAACAGATTATTCTAGATTCTCAATTTAGATTATAGTCACCAATCTGTGAGGCAATTTTGAAAAAACAAAGTACAATTAGATGAAGACCCATTGCTCTGTAGGGCATGCCAAAGGGTCCTCTCAGTAAGTTGGTGAGTCAGTCAATCACTATTTATTAAGTGTTCACTATAGGCAGGACAGTCTGCTAAGCATCATGGATTTAAAGAAAAGTCAACATTGCTCCTGCCCTCATAAAAATCAAATTTCAATGGGAAGCCAATATGCAAATAAGTAAGTATGTATAAGATCCAAAGAATAAATAGAAAGACATCTGAGAAAGAAAGACTCTAGCTACCTGGGGGAGGAGAGCTCTATTGCAGAAGGTGAGATTTAAGGAGTGTTATGGAGGAAGCCAGGTAAATTAAGAGGCAGAGTTCAAGGGGCAAATCTTGGAGCAGAGCCAGTGCAAATATATAATTAAGAGATAGAGCATCCCATGTGAGAACCAGATCAGTTCTCTCTATGTGGTTGGGAGTGAAGTGTGAGATGCTTGTAAACGACAAAGAGCATCATAAGATAAAGGGCTCTAAAGGCCAAATAGAAGGCTTTCTATTGAATCCTACAGGTAATAGAGATAATAGCTGCATAACCTTGGAGATCACTGAGCAGTAGGTTAGATGTTAGAGCATGGCTAGATCTTTTCTTTAGAAAAATTACCATAGAAGCCTAGTGGAGGATGAATTAGGGCAGGGAAAGAATTGAGACCAGAGGACCAGTTTAAAGACTATTGCAACAGTGCAGGCAAAGGGCAATAAGCTGGGGTGATAGCCCTTGTTATACATGTCGAAATGACAATACTTGGTAATGGATTTGATATGGGGTGAATGACAGTGGGGAACAGGGAATGACAATGAGGGAATAGACCTGGGTAACTGGGGGAACGACAGAAATAGAAACGTTCAGAAGAGAGGAGGCTTGAGGGGAAAGATCAGGAGTTCTGATTTGGAAACTATTCATTTGAGATGCCTATGGGGTATCCAGATGGAAATGTCCAAGAGGCAGTTGGTAATTTGAAGTTGGAGCTCAGAACGATTAGGACTATGTTTAGATCTGGGATTTATCTGCACATCATTGAACTCAGTTTATAAAAAGACAGTAAGAGACTTTTCATTGTATTTTATTTTATTTTATTTTTTAGTCTGTTATTTTTCTTGGATGCCATGCCACTCATCATTGGTCATGTTGTTCTTAGTTTAGTTTGAGATCTCCATGTATCACCCAAATGATTATAGGCCCCCAGTAAGTAGGGACATTTTGTGCCGATTTGGGTCCCCAGCTGCCTAGCAGGACCTACTTACATATCCTTAATTCCTTCAATCTCAGTCAGTATTAATTAAGCTCCTATTACAAGTGGTAGGTGTTGAGGATACAAAGGAAAAAAATGAAACAAGTCCTTCCCTCAAGAAGTTTACAGTCTTTTGGGAATAAAGAAAATGCATCTAAACAAGTGAACCCAAAATATGTTCAAAACAAACCACATGATAACTGGAATTTATGGAGATCTTAAGTTTTGCAAAATACTCCAAATACTTTTTTGCTTCTCAGCAATAACTCTGAAAAGGAGTTACTATGATTATCCTCATTTTTCAGATCAGGAAACTGAAGTAAACTGAGGTTGAGAGATTTCCTCAGTCACATAGGATTTGAACTCAGATTTTCCTGACTCTTGATCTAACACTATCTTCCCAGCTCCATCCCCAATAAGAATTCTATTTTATTATCTATGTATATGTTACTTATCCCAGGAGAAATTTTTGAGGATAGATACTGGTTCCTTTTTCTGTTTGCACATGCAATACCTAGATCATAGTAAGCATCCAAAATCTGTGCTGAATTGAATCAAAACCAAGGGATAATGTTCACGAATAATTTAATTCCTAACTTCACAGTTTTGAACTTTGGAGATTCCCCAAGACAACTGCAAACCCAAAGAATCCTTTTTGAGTCTTCCCATGCACAGACCTACAATTTTCTTAGACACTTTAAGCTTCCAAATCTCAATAGGGTTGGAGGGTGAGGACAACGGTGTTCTCAGTAGATAGAGGATATCTACTAATTTTAGTGCTATAGTCAAGGATGGTCCTTTCTATGAAGGAATCTCTAGTGAATGTCTCTCTGGCCTGTTGGAAGAAGTACTAGAGTCTTTGAGGGATGCCAAATTGTTATAGAATTCATCTCTTTTAAAAGGAAACAAAGAATATGTTCTTGAATCTTCAGTTAATCTAGGAAATCATGGCACAAGTTAAAGACTTTCTGTTGACTCTACACATTTCACTTGATTTCTTCACCAAACCATTAGAATTTACAGACATAGAATTTTTGGACTAGAAGGGATGTTTAGAGATCATCTAATCTCATTTTCAAACAAAGGAAAGTGGCCAGTTAGGTGGCACAGGGTATAGAGCACTGGTCCTGGAGTCAGGAGTTCAAATCCAGTTTCAGACATAATTACCTACTTGGGTGACCTTGAGCAAGTCACTTAATCCCATTACTTCGCAAAAAAAAAATAAAGTAAAGGAAACTGAAGAGTCAAGAAATTAATGATGTCCAAGGTCACATAGTCATCGTAATAGAGCTAAGACTATAGTACAATTTGTTAGGCTTTGGGGAAAGGGATTACTAGACCAATCTTCTCATTTCACAATAAGGGAAATTTAGTGAGCTCGTGGCTTGTCACAAATTACAAATGTGAAAAATACCAGAGTCAGGATTCCATCTGGTTTTTCTGACTCCAAATTCAATGTTTTCTTTCTTAGGCTAATCCTAGATCTCAGATCTCTTTCTTCTCGGTCTATTTCTTTTTTGGCATATTTTTGGCATATTAAAAATATGAGTCTTTTGCTTTTAATATAGCTTCCTTACTGAATATATCTCTTCACCACTATCCAGTAGCTCACCCTTTACCACAAAGCATAAAAAAAGGAAGAGAAAAAAAAAACAGTTGAACTAATCAAGCAAAGGTAACATCGAATATGATATACCACACTTAGAGGCTTCCATTCTTACAAGGAAGGCTTTTATTCATTTTGCTCAGGGTTAAATTCAGTTATTCTAAGACTTACCTTCCTTTTCTATTCATTCAGCAGTTCCTAAAATGGTTTTCTTTTCTAAATTTGCCATATATGGAAATGGAAACCAGGAAGCAATTCAATATGGAGCCACTACTTTATTGCTTCTGTAATCTCAGATCTCAAGTCTTTTGATATTCCCGTGGTTTTTATTTATGGTGTTAAAATAGTGAGGACTCAAAAGAAATGCCTCATTCCCTGAAACTTTGCCTACAACTTAGCGACCATAAATAAGCACATAATTTGGATGGATGAGTTGGCACTGTTCCCACTAACCAAGTTCATTTAGGAGCAAATAACACATTACAATTTGTCTTGGTGAGCAAGTCCAAACTAGAATGAAAATCGTTTCAGAGCCTGGATTACTTTGCACAACTTTAGAAGATGACTAACTGAAAACATTCAGCTTTATTTTATGCATTCCCAATATCACCTAAAACTTCATTTGATGATTTTAAAATATTAGGCAAGAAATGGAAGATAAAAAACCCATTTTGGAGTTTGAGTATACCTATCATTTTTATGCAAAATTTAAGTCCCTGTACAAACTATAATTTTACAACCTCTTGCATGATGAGCTCCTGAAATTCTGTCTTCCTGTGTTCTTGACTTGTTTGTAAATTAGAGTTTACTATTCACTGGGTAGACTCTATTCCCCAGCCAACTTCATTAAATTTGAAAGGTAAAATTCTTGAAGCAACAGAGGGTTATTGTATATTGATGTTGCTAAATGTTCACAGGCACTAGAGCTCAAAGGGGCCTTAGAGATATGCCAACCATCATAGGAATGGAGAATAGATCATAGGAATAAAACTGAAAGAGATTCCAAAGGCCAGCCAGTCTAATCCCCTTCATTTACAGATAAGGAAACTGAGATCCACAGAGATTTAATGACTTTGCCAAGGTCACACAGATAGTATCAGACACAGAACATGAAGTTCTATATGCTGATTCCAGAGTTATTATTCTTTGCACTGTGGCTTTCTATAGCTGCAGTTTGAAGACACAATCCTGTAATAGCCCAGAAGCAAAAAAGTTGATTAAATCCCTCTTTAACAATGCAAAGGTTGCTTTGGCAGGATTGTATGTCAAAGGAATCCAGGGGAGATAAAGGCAGGGATTGTTCAGGTACATCTGACTTGGTGACCCCATTTGGCGTTTTCTTGGCAGAGATCCTAGACAAACCATTTGTCATTTCCTTCTCCAACTCATTTTACAGATAAGGAACTGAGGCAAGCAGGGTTAAGTGACTTGACCAGGTCACACAGCTGGTGTCTGAAGCCAGATTTGAATTTGAGAGGATGAGTATTCTGATACCAAATCCAGTGCTCTGTCCACTGATCCACCTAGATTCCCTAAAGGTACAGGAGGTAGGCTGTATTAACAGATCTCCTTCCTGGTTTATCTGCTCAGGATTAGCTTCAAGCCCATAATTACAACAATCCACCATTCACTTTAAGGTCCAATTGGTTCTTTCATCAATTATCAGGTGCCCACTGTGTTACAAGTGGTGTTCTAGTTGTCAAAACAGAACCAAAAGAGCCACTGCCATAAAAAAAAACCCCATTCATTCTATAGCAGAAAGGGTAGGGTGGGGGTGATAGTCATAAGGAAGGGGGATACAACATTGACACATATGACTTAAAACACTGTGTATGTATGTATGTATCTTTTCAGATTTGTGATTGTATCCAAGTAAGAAACTCAAGGAAAGGAAACTTAACTCCATCATCGACTCATCTTTCATTTCTTGATTTTGGGAGTTAAACGGGGCTGTGAGACTTTATAAGACTTGCTTGTAGTTACACTGATATTGTTTGTCTAAAATGAGATTTGAACCCAGGTGTTATTGACTTCAAGAACAGCCTTCTTTTCATTACTGTATATTGTTTTCCCAACACACACACACACACACACACACACACACACACACACACACACACACACACACACACACACACACACACACACACACACACACACACACACACACAGACACACACATACACACACACTGAGGCATCCAAGAACCAAAGGTGAGGAAGGAGAACATTCGAGGGATGGTCTGTGCTAATAAGGTACAAAGGTAAAAATAAGGAAGTATTATGAACAGGAAGGTTGGCAAAACACTTTTTCTACCCTAACTCCATAAACAAGTTTGTTTATTTTGTATTGTTTTTATTTACTGAGGCTTTGAGAAGTTGTGACTTACCCAAGGTCACATAGTTCTTTCCTTGTTCAATTCAGTTCAATAAATATTTATAAAGCCCTTACCCATTTCCAGGAATTTAGGTAAGTGCATAGGCTCATCTCTCCTCTCATTCTCTACCATCTACTCCTTCACATCAATCTTTGATGAGTAGGTAACCCTTTATGTCAAGAAAAAAAATCCATCACACACAAAGACACACACACACACACACACACACACACACACACACACACACACAAAACCAACACATGTGGTCCTCTCCCCTTTTCCCGCAAATTGCCTTTTCTATAATTCCCACTGGACAGTGCTGAGGATTAAATACTGGCTCTGGAGTCAAAAAGATCTGAGTTCAAATTTGACCTCAGACACTTACTAGCTGTGTGACCCTGATTGCCTTGCATCCAAGGGCATCTCCAGTCATTCTGGTTAGATCTAGTCACTAGACCCAGATGGTTCCTGAGGAAAAAGTGAGGCTGGTGACTTAGCATAGCACTCCCTCATTCAAATTCAATTTGCTTGCTTGTCATGGCATCACGTCCCTAATGGCATGAAGAACAGGGGCAGCTAGGTGGCGCAGGGGATAGAGCACTGGCCCTGGAGTCAGGAAGACCTGACTTCATATGTGACCTCAGACACTTAATAATTACCTAGCTGTGTGACCTTGGGCAAGTCACTTAACCCCATTGCCTTGCAAAATAAAAAAAAAGAAAGAAGGACAAACAGTAACTCTTTAATCATCAATCTTTCCCTCTTGGCTGCCCCTTTGCCTGTTGTCTACAAGCACACTCATGTCTCCCTTGTCTCTCTTCTCACATTCATGCTTCCTTAAAAAAATATATTCACTCCTACTTTTCATGGTAATTTTCATCGCTTTTCTTTCCTAAATTCTTTTGCGATTTTCTTCAACCTCATTATTGAGCTGAAATTTCACTCACCAAAACCAACACTCTCCTAATTGTCAAATTTATTGTGCTTTTCTCAGTCTTTGTCCTTCTTAAACTATCTAGCATTTGACATCACTGATCACCTTTTCTTCTTGGATATTTTTTTTTTGCTTGGGTTTCCTAACCACTCCCTCTTAAGTCTTCTTTGCTGGAAAGTCATTCATGCCATGCCCATTAAACATGAATATTCTCTAAGTCTTTGGCCTGGGCTCTCTTCTCTTTCCCTCTCTACTATCTTTTTCAGTGAGCTCCAAGAGTTCAATGATCATATCCATGATGATGCTTCTCAGATCTACATATCTGTCCCTACTCTCTTTCTTGAGTTAAAGTTAAAATGACTATCAGACATTTCAAAATGGACATACCACAGGTATCTCAAACCCAATGTCTGTTCCCTAAAAAAAGACAAAAAAAGTCCTATTTCCCTGAAAATCCTTCCCTCTTCTAAATTTTTCCTACTTCAAATGTGTCCATCTTCCTAGTCACAAAGACTTGCAAATTCAGTGTCATTCTCTACTTTTTACTGTATGTCACCTACAGATTCAATCCATTGCCATATCTTGTCATTTCTAACTTCTTAAAATCTCTTTGTATTTATTCCCTTGTCTCTCCTCACACAGCCTTGCTCAGGTTCTTCTATACACTTTCAACCACAGTGCTGCAGCGCTCTTCTAACAGGTGTCTCTGCGATTAGTCTTTCTTCACTCCCATTTATCCTTACTCAGCTGCCATGTTAAACCACCTCAAAAAATAGCTATGGCTCCCTATTATATACAGGATCAAATACAAAGTTCTTCACAACCTGGTCCCTTACAACATTTCCAGGCTCCTTATAATCTACTGCTCCCCTCTGTGCATTCTCTGATGTACTAAGTTTTCTACTGGACTCTCTATAAATGAAGTCACTCCTACCCCCCCTACCCCCCCAGCCCCCCATCAACTTTCTCAATTCTGCCTCTTAGAATTCCAAAACTTCTTTAAAACAACTCAAACACCACCTTTAGCAACAGGACTTTTCTGTTCCCCTTAAATGCTGAAGTTTTGTATTCTATTGTCTTCATTAATTATCATTAGATGCATAGGACCTACTTTGTATTTACGGTGATTTACACCTGGTCTCCCTCCATGGTGAGTAAGTTCCTTGAAGGCAGAGACTTAAATTTCTTTGCTTTCTATCCATACTAGGGATTAGCACATAGACTGGCAAACCACCCAGTAATATGAAGTTTCGTCATAGTTCTCAAAGAAGACCATGACATCAGGGAGATGATGCCATGACAAGCACATGAATTGGATTTGTGTGAAGGTGGTGCTGTGCTAAGTCACCAGCCTCACTTTCTCCTCTGAAACTCAGTAGCTAGATATGAATTAGGAGGACTAGAGATGGTCCTGGGTGCAAGGCAATCAGGGTTAGGTGACTTACCAAAGGTCACACAGTTAGTAAGTTCAGATTTGAACTCAGGCACTCCTGCCTCCAGGCAATACCATTGGGGGAAGAACCTATTTCCAAATAGATACAAAATTATTCATAGAAGCTTATTTTATGGTGGCAAACAATAGGAAATTGAGGGGATGTCCATTAATTGGGGAATGGCTGAAAAATTGTGGTAAAAGATTGCATTGGTATATTATTGTCTTGTAAGAAATAGTGATTGCAGAAAAACCTGAAGACTTAAATGAACTGATAACAAAGTAAAGTGAGTAGAACCAAGTGAACATTTTGCACAGCAAAATAAAGATGGTATGACGATCAACTGAGAATGGCAAACTTTTCTCAGTAATTCAATGATCAAAGACAGTCCCTAAGGAGTCATGATGAAAATTGCTATCTGTCTCCAAAGACAGAATGGATGGAGTCTGAATACAGACTAAAGCATACTATTTTTCACTTTCTTTTTTTTTTGTTCGAGTTGTCTTACACAAAATGACTTACATGTAAAATCTGTTTAGCTTAACTCCTAAGGGAGGGGAGAGAGATAGAATTTGAACCCAAAACTTTAAAAAATGAATGTTAAAATTATTTTTTCATGTAACTGAGGAAAAAATAATATGTTATTAAAAAAAAAGAAAACCTTAAATAAATCATGAACAGTTGGATTACTATGTGTTAGGAACTCAAACATTTTACAAATATTATCTCATTCGGTACTCAAAGCAACTCTATGAGACGAAGCAACTGAGGCAAATAAAACTTATATGACTTGTCCAATATCACACAGCTAATAAGTATTTGAAACCAGATTTGAAATTGGTTCTTGGGGCGGCTAGGTGGCGTAGTAGATAAAGCACTGGCCTTGGAGTCAGGATTACCTGGGTTCAAACCAGGTCTCAGACACTTAATGATTACCTAGCTGTGTGGCCTTGGGCAAGCCACTTAACCCCATTTGCCTTGCAAAAACCTAAAAAAAAAAAAAAAGAAAAAAGGAATTGGTTCTTTCTGACTATAGGCCCATCACTCCATTCACTGTACTACCATACCTAATTTTGGTTTCTTTGACTTGATCTCTATAATTTGAGAATCATTCATTCCTTGTAGTCTGGAGGGGATGAGTTCTTTGGATCCATTAAATAAGCTGGTCTTAAATTTTCAGGTCACTGTTCCATCTGGCTGATTATGGGTAATAGTTTTTTCCCCCTGCAATAATACCTAATTCCAATGTTGTTTATTTGTAGAATTTTCTTCTCTTTTTTATTTATGTAAGGCAATGGGGTAGAGTGACTTGCCCAAGGTCACACAGCTAAGCAATTAAGTGTGTCTGAGGCCAGATTTGAACTTAGGTCCTCTTGTTCCAGAGCTGGTGCTCTATCCACTGTGCCACCTAGCTGCCCCTTAGAATTCTCAAGAATATTTTCAGTTTTATTTTTGTAGAAAGGGGATTTGCTGTCTATTCGTTTGTGAAGAAGAGCAAGTCTCTGGTGTTCACTATTATTATTATCGCTGCTGTTATTATTCCTGCCATTACTACATATATGTTGCACTCTGAAGTTTGCAATATGCTTCCATTGTACGTGGTATCAACAAGACTTGTTTCATTGCCCACATCGGCCCCATTTCCTCTGCGAATTGAACTTTATTCCTGTACGATTCTATAGATCCGTTTTATCTTGCCCCAGGTAAAATGTGAGGAAAATCTATTGAGTTCATACCGTGAAGTGTGGCCACAGTTGATGTTTCTACATGCTTAATGAGCAGCTTATAAACTTTAAAGAGTCCTCCCAAGCAACGAGAGGAGTGGTCATTATGAGGCTTAGAAGGGGGCACCATCATCTGATACTCCCTAAGATTCTAGCTTAGGCTCCTAATTGACAGCATCTCAGTTTGTGGGGCTCTCTGGTTTCATTCATCATTGAGCAACATAAGTCTCTGTATTGATGGATGGAAGAAAGCAGGCCGACTTTCCTGGTGCTTCTACAGTTTAGTCTGGCTGTCAGGCTGACGGGTCCAGAGCCTCACGTTTTGGACTCTGTTGCTTAATATTCACGTCTGGTTCACATCTCAGCAGTGGCATGAGCATCAGCAGTAAGGTTTTTTTTTTTTTTTAACTAGAGACTAGCCCAGCTGGAGATCCCTTTTTTGAACACATCTTTGGCTGGAAACAAACAAAAAGGTCTTAGTGGTCAAACACCACTGCTTCCTGGGTAGCAACTGGCTTAGAGAAAGTTAGTACAAGTATCGAGTCAATTAGAAGAATCCACTCAATAATAGCTAACCATCTAATTCTGACTCTAGGCCCAGCACTCCTTTCACTGTACTACAATCCTCTTCTCTGATTAAGAACCAGCTCTATGGCTGGCACTTGAATGGAGCCCAGGTCTACGATTTCATCTGAAGAGGGAAATCCCAGGGGAGAAATGCCCTCCGCTACTGTGGATGGTACTATCCTGTAAAAGCAACTTGTCTTAGTGAATTCCTGGGCTCGGGAAAGATTGAGTGATTTACTCAGAATTACAGAGCCAGAAAGTTTCAAGGTGAGACCTGACACTAAGACTTCTTGATCTCAAGGATCCAATACTATGGCTAGAAATACAACATTTAAAAACCTTGCAACTTCCACAGACGTTATTATACAAATGGACAAAAAAATACAAATGATCCACAGAGTATGGGATTTGAGCATAGAAACTAACAACTGTGGAGAATCAGGAAAAATCTCACATAGGAGGAAGTAGCTTGCCTAAGACTTGGAAAAAAATACTCAGGATTCCGAGAGATAAAGGCGAAAAAAAGAGAGACTTCTAGGCATGGCAGTGATAATGGAATTTAAGGGGAGAGGGATGGGAATCTGTGCAAATCCATCAAGGAAAATTAAGTGAAACATAACACGATTCCTTTTGGAGCCTATTGAATATGAGATATTCTTGGACATACATATATATATATATATATATATATATATATATATATATATATATATATATATATTTCCAGGAGTAGCTACGATGGCAATTAGAATTTAGATCAATTTTGTCAGAGGATAGAGTAGGTTAGGAAAAGTAATATGAAATAATCCTAGGAAGAGGTTGGAGTCAGGTTGGGAATGGTTTTAAATGCCAAACAGGGCTTTATATTTTATCCAAAAACTAATGGGGAACCCATGAAGTTCCTTGTTCAAGGGAGTGATATATTAAGACTTTAGAAGAATATTAATTTAGTAGTTGTGTGTTGGATGAATTTGAAAGGGGAAGACCATTAGTAGGATTTTGACATAATCCAAGTAAAGGGTTATTAGAGAGAGAACTGGAGGAAATGGATCAGATAAGAGATCCATTGGAGGAGAATTAATAAGACATAGGAACTGCTTGAATATCGTTATAGTGATAAGCCTGGGGGACTGGAGGGAATGGTTGCCCTCAACAGATATAGGGAAGGGACAGCTAGGTGGCATAGTAGATAGATCACTGGCCCTGGGATCAGTTGTATCTGAGTTCAAATCGAACCTCAGACATTTAATTGCCTAGCTATTTGACCTTGGGCAAGTCACTTAACCCCATTGCCTTAAATAAATTTTTAAAAGCAGATATAGGAAAGTCAGGAAGAGGAATGTGATGGGAGGCAATGTCATGAGTACTATTTTCTACAAATCGGGGTTAATCAAGGGATATCCAATTGAAATATTCTTACTTATTATGGGAAACAGCTCCCTATTAGTCAGTTTTGCCCTTTTCAGTTCAAAAGTCATTCCCCTGGGTAGAGAAAAGAGAAAAATTATAAATATTTGGCAGTTGACTTATTTTTTTTGTCATTTACCATTGTCCCACTCACCTTAAACATTGGTCTCATAACTTATTTGATCCCTATTTGCCCAGTATTTTACACACAAACACCCTCTCTCTTACACACACATGCATATATCTCTCTATTATTTATGACCTCCATGTTTCTTATTAGCTATTGGTCATCTGCCATTGAGAAGTTTTAACTATACTTTTAGAATAGTGTGTTTTGTTTTATTCAGTCTCCATTAACTGCTTCTGCTTTCACCATCTTATTTAAAATCTCAGTGAGTTGGTAAACTTCCATGTATCTGTTCTAGTCTCATTAGACATTTCCCCATTCATCGGCTTCTCAGAATAGCTTCTCTTCAAAATCTCATTTCTGAGGCTTCACCATCCTTCCAGATTTCACTGCCTTCTAAATTGGGGGAATCAAGATGGGAAACTCATGGGACCTTGTCTATACTTCTTCTGAACCCTGTGAGATCCATCTTCTCCAAATCCAAGGGAGCATATCTCACTGAGTTTGACTTGCTTTTATTCTAATTTCTAAGATGAAATTTTCACTTTTCCCCTTCAAGATTCCCACATTTTCTATCCTAGTAAGCTGTTCCTTCCTGTCAATGAGAATCAGATCCAAGAATAATGTCCTCTTGTTGGATCCTTTACATCTTGGAGGAGAAAATACTAATTATAGTGAGTCAGAGAGAGAGGAGAGAGAGAGAGAGAGAGAGAGAGAGAGAGAGAGAGAGAGAGAGAGAGAGAGAGAGTTGGTTTCCATCACAGATGTCTAGATAATTAAAGTTTTTCCTGACTATTATATCATGCTTCCAGACTAGACTTATGATGATTTTGTGGAGAAGAGAATGAGTGCCACTTTCTAGAAAGTGTTATACTGAGAAGGTAAGTTGAATTTAGAATTTGAAAGTGAAAGGTTGATGGTCATTGTCTTCTGAAGGACAGTCAAAGGTACAGGGAAGTAAGACAGAATTGAACTGAAACAGTAGATACTACACGTTGAGGGCTACCACCATTTGGAAAATTTCAGATGTCAATGAATATGGCATACATATTAGAGCTATGGAGGAGAACATGGATGCAGGGATAGAAACCTCTAACCACAGCTTTGACAAAAGTCTGGGTTGGACAAGACTTGATATGTTGGAGAGAGTGCTCATCTTTTGGTGGGAGCGGGTTAGGGAATCACTACTTACTATGGGGCTAAGAAAGAAGTTAAGTCCTATCTGTTTCGATTATATAAAACCTAAAACCAACCACCCAAACAAACTACTATTCACCATTGAAGCCCTAGAAGCCTATGAGAGAAAATGTTAGCTATACTTCAGTGGGCCCCAAATAGTTATGGTATGGCAAAGAACTGGAGAAGGGTTTTATTCTTCCTAGGCTGGGGTCCAGTGAGCTTTCTCCTATACCCCCAAACCTCTCATGCCTACTCATGGAAAGGGCACTTGGAATTGGAGAAATAAGATCTGGGTTTGAACTCCTGCTCTGCCATGTGCTCCCTATGTGACCTTTTTTAGTCCAATTTCATTTGTAAAAAGAGGGAGTTAGATTAAATGGAGGGTTCTTAACCTTGGGGCAATAAATCTATTTTAAAATTTTGATATTAAAATATAATTGAAAATTTCAATATAATTTCATCATAATTAGTTTTCTGTGTCGTCCTAGATTTTTAAATGGGTTTAAAAACATTAAGAGGTCTATAGATTACGACAGGCAGCCACAGGGTCCAGGGCATCAAAAAACCCCCCCAAAGAATATTTGAATTGACTCATATATAAAATGTTTTTCAGGCAAGTCAAATATGAGATTTATGAATGGCAACATTGCAGAAGTATTTCACTTCTGTAAACCCTTATATTCAAATCCTCAAACATGAAGGCTATTCTTTCTCTCTTCCTATTTTATAAATATATGTATATACATACATATATACTCATATAGATATATATGAATAATAGTACAATGCAATGATACCTCTCTCCATCTCTCTCTCTCTCTTTCTCTCTGTCTGTCTCTGTCTCTCTCTCTGTGTCTTTGTCTCTGTATCTGTCTCTCTATCTCTGTCTCTGTCTCTCTCTGTCTCTCTGTCTTTGTCTGTCTGTCTGTCTGTCTCTGTTTCTCTCTCTCTGTCCCTGTGTCTCTGTGTCTCTCTTTCTCTCATTCTTGGTCTTTCTGTTTGTCTCTTTCTATCTTTGTCTTTGTCTTTGTCTCTGTCTCTGTCCCTGTCCCTGCCTCTCTCTTGCTCTTTGTGGCCCTCTGTGGCTCTCTGACTGTTTTACATTGCTTATCTCTGTTTCCTTATGTGTCTCTGTCCATGTGTCTCTTCATTGTTAGAGGGAATTTCCTCACCAAGAGTACCTTATATTGATTGCTTAAATAGTTAAATCCCAGGAGGTCCAGGTCAAATCCAGTGTGTGTTTGTGTGTGTGTGTGTGTGTGTGTGTGTGTGTGCAGGGGGATGAGGACAGAGGGGTGGAGGTTTCAACTAGCTTGTCTCCAGGGCCCTTCCTTTTTTATCCATTCTCAATTTCCCTCTTGTCTCTCCAGTCTTCTTATGTACAAGACTGTCTTGTCTTGGCTCTGCCTCAGGGCATTCTTAAATTCATTATTTTTAAGATCAAAAATAAAATAATCATGATCTGAATTTACATAGAGTTTTGAAAAAAAAAATCTCCCGAAAGATACATGATGATGAAGGAAGGTCAGTGGATTGATGCTCCTGTCCCAGACTGTGCAGAAAGAAAAGGCAATTTACTGGAAATTAAAAAGGGATTCCAATTGAATACCACATCCTCCCACTTTCTGGGCAGTCTGTTAGACCAGGCTGCCTTTTGACTGAGCTTGTTTTATGGCGAGATTTCAGAGCTTTGCCGACTTCCAACTGTGCAAAACTTCAGATTTAGTCACTGGAGACACAGACAGTGACCTCCTTGCAGGCCTCAGTAACTCTAGCAACTGGAGTTCCAGAGGCAGAGACATACTAATGACACTCACCAGGACAACACCAGGCATCACTTCTCCTCTGAATTTCTGGGGTTTCCAGGTGTATAGAAACCACAGGGAGGTTATTGACAGCCCACAGAGAAGGCAACATTTCATTGGAAAACTAGAAGGTACCATCACAATCTCCTGAGGACAGCCAGCTGCTGAAGGAATTAGTGATTTCTCCTTGGATCAGTAAATAGTAGAGGTTAAATGGGTTAGCTTCCTTATGTTTCTCTCGGGTTTTTGTTGTTGTATTTGTTGATTGTTCAGTTTGGAGACATAAGGGATGGTGTTTAGAGAGGGGTAGCTGTGAAAGGCAGTGTAGCTTGGTGGGTAGAGTTTTGGACTTGAACTCAGGAAGACCAAGGTTTTTATCTCATCCCAGTCCTTTAATTTCTCTGTCTCTGTTTCTCTCTGTCTCTGTCTCTCTCTGTCTCTGTCTCTCTCTCTCTCTCTCTCTCTCTCTCTCTCTCTCTCTCTCTCTCTCTCTCTCTCTCTCTCTCTCTCTCTCTCTCTCTCTCTCCATCTCTCTCTCTCTCTCTCTCTCTCTCTCTCTCTCTCTCTCTCTCTCTCTCTCTCTCTCTGTGTGTGTGTCCAAGACTGGAGTGCTCTTAGAGAGGCGGTCAGATCAGGCCATCAATCAACATGACTGAGTTGTATGCAGCTGGGGTAGCTACTTGGTACAGTGGATGGAGCTGTGGGCTTGCCGCCAGGGAGACTCATCTTCCTAAGCTCAAACAGGTTTCAGAAACTTATAAGTTACGTGAACCATGGTAAGTCATTTAAACCTGTTCCCTCATCTGCAAAGTGAGCTAGAGAAGGAAATGGCAGACCCCTCTAGCATCTTTACCAAGAAAACACCAAGGAAAACATAAAGAGTCAGATTTGATTGAAGAAAAACCAAACAGTTATGCTTCAGATGTTGTCTTAGGATGCTGGGGATACAAAGAAAGCAATAAAATTATTCCTATCCTCAAGGAGCTGACATTTCATTGAGGGATAAAATAAGATCATCTGTATATTAGTACATGGATTTTTATTGTTTCTTTTGTTTTTGGTGGTGGGGTAGAGTTCTAGTATCTAAGGGAACAGGAGAACCTTCATGCAGACTAGAGATATCAAACACCCTTAAGGCTCCCACATTCCCATCCACATTAAAATGTAATTGTGAATTGTTTAACAAAAGAAATAAAAATATAAGAGAACATAGATGATGTTAACATATGTTTTTCTAAGTCACTCTGCAGCCCACAGGGACTCTTATCAAAGATTTAGTGGCCCCTATTTCCATTTGAACTTGACACTATTGCTATATATTCCTGGAAATGAATTTTGAAGAAAACCAAGGATTCTAAGAGACTGAGATGAGGAGTAAATGCATTCAGGCAATGGGTAAAACTCTGTGTAAACGTATAGGGGGGGGAGATGGGGTGTCAAGCAAAGAAGGCCAATCTGGCTGGAAACTATAGTACAGTGAGTGATGTAGAGTAATAGATAGTGAACTAAGAAATAATAAGCCAGACTATAAATGGTTTTATAAGCTAATGAGAAGAGGGAGGGATTTTAAAAAGTCCAATGAAGAGCTGCAGTTTATTGAGTAGGGAGAATGGCATGGTCAAGTCAAGTCAGCAAGCTTTTCTGAATTATATGGGCTAAGTGATAGAGATCAACAGAAAGGCAAAAAAAAAAAGATTCCCTGGCCTCAAGAAGCTCATGGAATGGATTCAGCATGCAAGCAACCACGTACAAAAAACTGAGACATGGGTTTTAGACAAATCACTGGCAGCGGTGAGGTTGGGTCATGATGGAAGATGGTTCATTCATTTTGTCTTGGCTTTAGTCAACCTATTCCTCTTCTCTCTCCCTCCCTTGTGGTTCCTTCTTCTCCAATTACTGCAGACACAAGAGATAGCAGAACATTGCAAGGTAAAATGATGGTCCAGACCAGTGAAGTCTTACAGGGAAGCCCCTCCAGATATAGTGACTGGACAGAGCTCAAGCTTCAGAACCCTAGCTATTGCTCTTCCTTCCTTCTTTCTCTTCCCTCATGTCCCTCCACAATCTCCTATTGTCCTAGCAAAGGAAATTAGTCTGTTATAAAGGAAAAGTTGCTTTGGATATTTTCCACTGAGGCACATAGGTATTCTTCAAAGGGTGCATCATGGCAGACTATGAGATCTTTCCTTTCATGGCCTCCTGAATCCTTAGTCCACTTTCTTTACTGCTAGTTTCATAGTTTCTTTTCTCCTTGATTGTTATTGTGGTCCTTCAGTGAAGGCAGCTGTCAGCCACCAACCTCTCCTGGTCCTAAGATTTCATCCTCTTTGTCAGGTTCATGTTGCTTTTCCTACCGTTGCCTTGGGCAGTGACACCTTGTCAGCAAAATCCCTGCCCTGTGCCCATCAGCCCTGCCACTGTCACTGTGCTGATTGACAGATGAATTTGTTGTGGGTGTTTTTTTTAAATAAAACTTTAAGTGAGCCATGCTTCATTCCTTAGAACAGGACACCATATATAAAGACATTCCAGGCCTCCAACTCAGTGCACCTCTCAGAATCTGGGCTACCTAAGTCTCAGCTATCTATATTGATGTCAGTAAGAGTAATGCAAATAATCCAACTGAATTATCTCCTTTGCTCCTTTTTGCCTCTGAAAAGTAAATATAGGTGCCTTTGAGTGTCCTAACATTTCAAACATGGCAAGAAAAAACTGCCATTGAGGGTGAATTTGGGCACAATTGGGAAATGCAGTACAGTGGCAAGACCAACGGCCTAGAATGAGAGAATTGGGGTTCAAATCTCACTTGGGAGTCCCCACTTGTTAGTACCTGATGACCTTCATTCTATGAAGAGGCAGCAGAGAAAGGCAGTTAAATAGTTAAAGTTTAATCTCTCACTCTCCAGTCTTTGGAATAAATAGATTCAGAAACAGTAGCCATTAAATGATAAGGCAAATAGAAACCTTAAAGGAAACAGTTACTTTGCAGGGGTAGGCTCAGTGCAACAGTTTATTATGAAGAATGTCTGCAAAAGCTCTTTTTGGAGTGGCTAGGAATTGAAAGCTGAGCTGAAGCCATCAACTGGGGAATGACCAAACAAATTATGGCATATGAATGTGAGGGAGTATTATTGTTCTATAAGAAATTGTGAGTGGGTGGACTTTAGAAAAGCCTGGAAAGACTTGCAAGAACTGATGCTGAGTGAAGTGAGCAACCCCAGAAGAGCATCGTAGACATTAATAGCCACATTGCCTGATGATCCACTATGAAAGATTTAGCTCCTTTCAACAGTTTAGTGATTCAGGACATTTCTATAAGACTTGGCATGGGAAATGCCGTCCACATCCAGAGGAAAAAATATAACAAGGAAACCTGGGAGACTGAATGCAGCCCAAAACATACTATTTTCTCTTTTTTTAAAAAACTTCTTTTATGTTTTTTTCTCATGTTTCCTATTAGTTCTGATCCCTTTTTCACAAAATGACTAATATAGAAATGTGTTGAACATGATTGTGCATGTATAAGCAATATCAGATTACTTGTGGCCATGGGAAGGTGGGAAGGAAGGGATGAAGGTAGAAAAATGTGAAACTCAAAAGCTTACAAAAATTGAATGCTGAAAAATATCTTTGAAAATAAAATAAAGCAACATTTTTTAAAAAAAGAGAAAAAGAATGCCTATCCAAAGGAAGGAATGCCCTTAATATCCTCAGACAATCCCCTGGATATCAATCTCATAGGATTTTAGATCCCTGGGGTTAGAGTTGGAAGGAATCTTTTTTTTTTTAAATCAGCTTTCTGAAATTTTATTTCCTCATTTGTGAAATGAGGATGGGGTGAAGAGCAATGGATGAGATGTCCCCTATGGCCTTTCCAGTGTTATAGCTATGCCCTTTAATTATCTAGTCTAGAAATTCTTAGCTAGGTGCCTGTCAATGTCATTTTGATATGTAGATCATTGTAATCAAGTGTAATTGGTTTCTTTTGTAATGTTTATAATGTATGCATTTAAAGTAATATTCTGAGGAGGGATCCCTAGAGTTCACCAGATTATCAAAGGGGTCTCGCAGAACAAAACTATGTTTGTGTTTATATTTGATGTGTGCTGCATACAACAGGTGATTAATAAGTTGACTTGTATTATTTCAGGGGAAAGGAATGAGAAGTGAAAAGTTATCCAAGTGTGCATAGACAACTAGTAACCAAATCAATGTTTGGACCTCAGGCCTCTGATTCTGGTTTAATGTATCCATTAGTCACCAGCTATTAAGCACCAACTATATTCTTATCACTGTGATAGACACAACGAATAAAAGAAACTCTACTTTTCAGGACCTTACACTTTGACCAAGAAGACAACAAGTATTCTTCTCAGACAGTCCAGAGACAAGGAAAACCCAGAGCATAAAGCAGGGATTCTTAACATGGGCTTTGTGGAGAAATTGTAGGGTATTCATAAACTTAGATGAAGAAAAAATTATTACATCTTTATTTTATGTATGTTTTAATTATTTTGAATTTCCTTCAAACATTTAAAAACATTATTCTAAGAAGGGGTCTATTGGTTTCATGAAATTATTAAAACCATCCATAGAAATATGAATGAATAGCTTTGAGATGAATAAATTGAAGCTATCTATAGTCAGATAAAAAACACTTCTAAATCATTATTGTGATTTGCATGTATAACCTATATCAGATTATGCAAAATAAATGCATTAAATATAATCAGATTAAATGCAAATTAAAACAGTTCTGAGGAGCCATCTCACACCTATCAGATTGACTAATATGATATAAAAAGGAAAATAATAAATGCTGCAAAAGATGTGGGAAAATTGGAACGATAATAAATTGCTGATGGAGTTGCGGGATGTTGTGGAGTTGTGGAGTTGTGGGAGTTGATGGAGTTGTGCTTGGAATTCTGGAACAAGTGGGAATATGCTGAAAGGTCTATAAAACCCTTTGAACCAGCAATAACACTACTAGATCTGCAAAAGAAATAATAAAGGAAAAGCACCTTCACGTGCAAAAATATTTATAGCGGGTCTTTTTGTGGTGACAAAGCTTTGGAAACAGAGGAAATGTCCATCAATTGTGGAATGGCAGAACAAGTTGTGGTATATAAATGAAATGGAATAATATTGTGCTGTAAGAAATGAGCAGACTGACTTCAGGAAAATACCTAGAAAGATTTTCATGAACTGTTACTGAGTAAGGAAAGCAGGACTGATACAGCATTGTGCACAGTGGCAGTGGTGATGTGCTGATCAGCGTGGATGGACTTGGTTCTTCTTCACAATGCAGTGATGCGGGACAGTTCCAGAAGATCCAGGATAAAGGGTCCTGGCCACCTCCAGAGAGGACATCATGAAGTCTGAATTCAGATGGACACACACTATTTTCACTTGTTAATTTTTTTTTCTTTCTCATGGTTTTCCCCTTTTATTTGGATTCTTTTTTTTACAACGTGACTGCTAGGGAAATATGTTTAATAGAATTTCCCATATATAATCTATATAAGATTGCATGATGTCTCAGGGGAGGGGGGGAAGGATAAGGAGCGAGAGGCAAAAATTTAAAACTCACAATCTTATAAAAATGAATGAATATAACTATCTTTATATGTAATTGCAATAAATAAATAAATTAAAAATACAACTGCATTTAAAAAATAAAATATCATAAGAGATATAACTTGGGTTCTCTATGGAATGATACCTGCTAATTAAAAGAAAATCAACACAAATTTGTATAAAATAGACATATGGAAACTGCTAGATGATGATGATAGTTGCTTTTCATGACATGAAGAGCTTTAACAAGCATATGCATTGGATTTGGGGAGAGGGGGGCTGTGCTAAGTCACCAGCCTCACTTTCTCTTCCAGAGCATCTGGATATGAATCAGGATGACTGGAGATAGCCCTAGATGTGAGGCAGTCAGGGTTATGTGACTTGCCAAAGGCCACATAGTAAATATCAAGGCTGGATTTGAATTTCCATCTTCCTGACTCCAAGGCCAGTTCTCTATCCACTGCACTGTGATACTTCAAATCTTGTTCTGGTGACCTTATCTGAGACCAAGAAATGATGTTTTGGGGGTTGTTGTGTTTTGTTCAGATTTTATCCCCACATTCCCCAATATCAGTGGTCTGGATCCTTGCTCTTGGTGGTGCTGGCAGTAACCATATCAGGAGGAAGACTCTGAGTCATCTATATGGACTTCCAAACCTATTGACTTTAGTCATTGGAACTCCCCTTTGCTTATTCCCTGTCAGCTAACTTGAATGGTAGGTAGCAATACCCATCAGTCCCTTCATTCCACACCGACACTGTAATAAGCCATATGTAACTTTGGTGGCAAAAGGCTTCCATGTATTGTCAACTGTCTTGGGATTGCTAGTCTTTTTTTTCTTCCTTCTTTCAATTATCATATCAAGTGGCCCTAAAAAAATTCTTACATCTATCACAGTGTCTAAACATGTCAAGCAGATTGTCATGTTGTCAGAGTGGGGAGAGTGGGGCAGGAAGCAGGGTCTTGTTATTTCTGTGTAGAACTGATGGGAAATAGCCCAGGAAGTATGCAACCCAATATGAAATGGGACAGTCACCAGTAGAACACTCAGGAAAAACTGATTTCTGTACTTATTAATGGGCAATGACTGTATATTTTTGTTTTCTGTAAATCCAAAGTCAAAAACCACTTCCTGGCCCAAAATACCATTGCTAATCTTTTGAAATGCAGTGGCATAGAGTCCACACTCTTCAAACTGGCATTGCAACTGCTAGGGGCAAACAGTAATGAGGCAATAGGTTGACAAGTAGATAGAATACTCAGTTTCAAGTTAGGAACCCTCGAGTTCAAATCCTTCTTGGGACATTAGCTGGATGACCTTGGACAAGACATTTAACTCTCCCCACCTCTGGTACCTCATTTGTAAAATATATATATATATATATATATATATATATATATATATATATATATATATATATATATATACATATATATATGATAATATTATGTACTTCAAAGATTTATTGTGAGGACCAAATGTTTTAGCATATATAGAATCCTTTGCAAATCTTTAACCAACTTTAACACATCTGAGATGTCAAAGATGAAAAAAAGACATATACACCAAGATACACATAACTTTTTTGTTAATCATAAATAAAGTAGATATTCATTAACCAGACAATAACTGAAAATAAGATGTATATTAATCTAAATGAATATTACTCCCACATAAGACGCAACCAATATAAAGAATTATGAGACACGGAAAAAATTGTTTTGCTTCTGTTGGCTACTGCCTTTCCCCTAACTTACATTAATGATACCTCAAGGTATTCTGTGGATTCATATTCCTAAAACTATGCCCCAAAATAGTACCATTATTTCTACTTTTCAATAGTCATCCAAAGAACATGATTAACTCAAAGCAATTATTTTTACTGGATTTACATTGCAGTGCAACATATTTCCACAAACCTGGGTCCCCACATATTGCATCCATGAAAAAAAAATAACACATAGAAGCTACAAATAGAAAAACACTCTTGTTGGGAAAACATGAAGTCAAAGGGCAACGAATTGCTGTGACACTATGGTTATTTCTCCAGGTGGTGTTTCAGACCACTCCTCTTGACTTTGGTCTTGCCCTTTGTTGCTGGATGAAGGTCTGTTCTTCCCTGTTGGATTCTACCAGATGCTATCCCAGCAGACATTGTTTCCCTGCTCCACTGGCTCCCGATGTCTACTGTATGACTCTAGTCTACCCTGCCTCTCGTGACTGCTGTGACTTAATTGCCTGATGAGAATATTTGTGTTTGTTTGTTGTTTTTTCATTGGTACCTTTGCTGTCATATTAGCAGAAGCTGACAATGTTCTGCCTCCTCAGAGTCCTAACTCAGGATTTAGCTTACTATTTCTCTTTCTGGAAAAATAATCGGGATCAAAATAAGATAAGTCCCTAAGGCTTAGCCCTATCTTTCAAATGGCTGTATTATTCAGGGAGGAATCTCCTCTAATTCCTCTTACAAACTTTGTACAAACCCATGCCAGTTATAGCCAAATGCGAGATGCTGTTATATATGTAGAGGGAGGGGGGATTTCTTTCTCCCCCTTACTAAACTCTCCTAGGGAATAAAAGGATAAAGGTGAAGGGTGAGTTCTTTCCTTAGAGGTGATTGTCTTAGAGTAACAGCAGGATTTTTATCTAGATCACAAGTTCATGGCTAAGTCTCTTAGACTTTAAATTACCTGTACCCAAATTCCATGTTTTATAATTCTAAGAGACTGACAGAGGAATTTTGTCACATTGAGTTCTGGTTGCCTGGGCTCCTCCCCAACTTGTTTGAAGATCAGGCCACCTCCCCTAGGATCACCAGATTTGAAACTATTACAAAACAGTAATTATGAAAATAATTTAATATTGGCTAAGAAACAGAATGATAGACCAGTAGAATAGATCAGGTTCATAATACATGACCACAGTAATCTTGTATTAGATAAACCCAAAGATGTAAAGCTTTGTGATGAAAACACACTGTCTGACAAAAATCACTGGAAATCATACCATACACCAACATAAGGCCAAAATGAGTTTACGATTTAGCCATAATAGGTAATAAAAAGCAAATTAGCAGAACGTGGAAAAGGTTACCTATCAGATCTATGAATAAGGGAAGAATTTATGAGCAAGAAGAGAGGATTACAAGAAGCAAGATGGATAATTTTGATTAAATTAAATTAACAAGGTTTTGCAATGCAGCCAAGATTAATTTAGAAGGAAATCAGGGAACTAGAAAAATGTTTTTACAGCAAGTTTCTGTGATAAAGATCTAATTTCTCATATATACAGACATATATTCATATATATGCATATATAAATAATTAGGTCAATTTTATAAGATTATAAATCATTTCCCAATTGATAGAGTATATTTACAAATACTTTTCAGAAGAAGAAATCAAAGCTGTCTATAGTCATATAAAAAATGCTCTAAATCTTTATTGATTAGAAAAATGCAAGGTAAAAACAATTCTGAGGTATCATCTCACACCTTTTAGACAGTCTACTATGATACAATAGAAAAATGACAAAGGTAGGAAGGGATGTGGAGAAACTGAAGCACTAATACACTGTTGGTGGAATTGCAAGCTGATTAACCATTCTGGAGAGCAATTTTGAACTACCCAAAGGGTAAACATAAAACTGTGCATACCCACTGACCTAGCTATACTGCCACTAGGTTTGTATACCAAAGAGAGTGAAGAAAAACTAAATGACCAACATACACACAGATATTTATAGCAGTTCTTTTAGTGGTAGCAAAGAATTAGACATTGCAGGCATGTCCATCAACTGGTAAATGGCTGAATAAGTTGTGGTATACAATTGTGATACTATGGTGTTATGAGAAACAATGAGCAGAATGATTTCAGAAAAATCTGGAAAGATATAGTAACTCATGCAAAGTGAAATAAACAGAACCAGTGGAATATTATAATGTAGAGTAATGACTGAATGACTTAGCTATTCTCAGCAATACAATGATCCAAGACATTTCCAAAGGACTTATGATGAAAAATGTTATCCACCTCCAGAGAAAGAATTGATAGAATTTTCAAAGCAGTTGAAGCAGACTTTTTTCACTTTATTTTTCTTAGTTTTGTTTTTGGCAACATGGCTAGTATGGAAATATGCTTTGCATGATTTTATATGTATAACTGATATCATATTTCTTGCCTTCTCAATGAGTGCAGGAAGAATTGGAGACGGTTGAAAATTTGGAACCAAATTTTTAAAAAAATATTAAAAATTAAAATTGTTTTTTAAAAGACCAATCAAAATCATTTATCAAGTACCTCCTATAGGCCAGCATTATGCTAAGTTTAGTAGATATAAAAAGAATCAAAAGATAGTCCTTATTCTCAAAGAGTTTACAATCTAATGGGAGAGACAACATGCAAGCTAGTATATATTTATATATAAACATATATATTCATATATGTAAAATATGCACACATATATGCATATTAAACTATACCTAGTATAACTATGAAATCAACAGAAAGAAGTCATGGGAATTAGGAGGGGTTGAAGAAGAATTTCAGTAAAAGATGGCATTTTAGTTAAGACCTAAAGGAAGCCCTGGAGGTCAGTCAGGGTAGTGGAGGAGGGAGAACATTCCAGACACAACCAGAGACATTAACTATAGTGTGAAGTAAATGAATATGGAAGATTAATTTCTCTGATAATCGCAGTTATGTAATGGAAAACAAGATTGAAAAACATGAGAATACTCATGACGGCAGTGATCTGTCATCATGACCTGAGGTCCCTAACTATATTTCCTGTCTCTCAGACGAGAGGTAGCAGATTATAGACACAGAATCAAGACCACATTTTCAGACCTAGACAAGGTATTGATTTGTTTTCCTTTCTTGTACTTCTCTCTTACAAAGGGAGAATTCCATTTTAGCAGATGGGTAGATGGGGAGTGAGGAAGGAGAAAGGAGTCATTCTGACAAAACAGAGAGATTATCAAAAAAAGAGCATAGCCACCAAAGTTCAGTGACAGTTGAGGCAACAAAAACAACAACAAAATGGGGGTTCGAGTAATCAATCATGATCTTACCCAGGTGATAGGGAAAACTTTAGCTGGTTCTGACATTCTAAAGCAAACCACCCAGAGGTATCCCTGTGCCACAAAGGTGTGGATTTAACCTGATGTTTTTCAACAAAAATCAACATTTTTTTTTGGCACATGCAGTGTGAAATAGATTGTAAAGAAATTACTGCTACATGTACACAGTCTTGCAAAATGACTTATACTATTGAAAGACTTTTTTTAAGCTTCCAGTGTGCTGTTCATTTGCACCAGGTAATCTGTGCTTCCTGTAAATTCTTTTCCCAGTGTTTGCCATCTCATTGTGGTTGGTGGGGTTGAAAGCATAGGTACCCATGGCGCAGGCAGCAATCTGAATTCCCTCCTGCTCCCCCCACCCCGTGAGCTGAGCAAGAGTTGACAGCTTGAATGTAGGAAGAAGGCAAGAAACACAATAAAACAGATGTCAAAAGGAACCCGTTGCTTGTTTGGGCATAACTAGTATGCCAGGGAATCAGTTGCAGTAGGAAATATATTCCATCTATTTTCTCCCCATTATGGATTTTGTTTATTTTATTTTATTTAAATAAGGTTTTCTCATATCACTACTCTCAAAAAAGGAAAGAAAGTGAAATAAAAAGAAAAGAAAGGTTTTGTCCTTAATTCTCTAATGATGAACCACACAGGTGGGGAGGGTGGGGTAAAGTCTTCACTTTTCTTAATAAGCCTTCCATTCATAGAACTGAAATCTTACAGGCAGGTAGACTGGCAGGATTGTAAACAATTGCCTTTTACCATCCATAATGCATGGAGACCCTTCACACATGCACACATGCCAGAACACCCTCCACAAAGTGTTTTTTTTCCTCTTTTATGGGAAATGAAGGAAAGGCAACCTATCCTGACTCCCAAGTTTGCTATGATAGACCAGATTGCCCTGCAAATAGGGTCTGCTTAAATCTTGTTCAGTAGAATACCTCACTTGCTAATGGAAAACTACTGTCTAGCTATGATAAGGCAAGAATGCTGTATTTTATTCAATTAATTTCCTCTGAAAATTAAATTCAACCATCAGTTATTGCTGGGACAGGATAGAAAATCAGAGATGACAGCTTTTTATGCAAGGTGCTTATACATATATATATATATATATATATATATATATATATATATATATATATATTTTGCGGGAGGGAGGGGTTACGATATATATGCATACATATATATGTATATAAAAATATTAATTTAAGAATGGGGCATCTAGGAGGTACAGTGGTTAGAGGACCATTCCTAAAGTCAGGAGGACCTGAGTTCAAATGCAGTCTCAGCCACTTAATAATTACCTGTGTAACCTTGGGTAAGTCACTTAACCCATTGCCTTGCCAACCCCCCCCAAAAAAAAACAACAAAAAAGGTTTAAGAATAATTAAGGTGGCACAGAGCATTAGTGTTAGGCAACATGGTAAGGGTCACAAGGTTGAGGTGACCCATGGAGAAAGTCTTCAGGGTAGACAATGATTCTGAGATGCAGAGATGAAGAGGCAGCAAATTCCAGACATGGAGGACAATTTCTACAAAAGCATCAAAGTAGGGAATGGAATGCAAGGAATAGTTAGAATCTATCTGAACATCAAGTTCCTGGAAGGAAATAAGGATAAAAAGTTGGTTTGTGGAATGAAGGGCAGGACTAGAAACCACTTTCTTCCTTTAGTCCCCATACTGGCAACTGACTGTGGCATGATACTATCATTTCAAGGAATGTTTTGTATACAAACTATCATTATTCATTTCACTTTTACAAGTTCCTGATCTATATGAAAATTAAGCCTTTATTCTTAGATCACTAAGCATTCATTATTCATATGTGATATTGAGAATATATAATGTCATATAGTAGTCAAGGTGCCCAATTTGGAGGTGGGAAGACCTAGATTTGAATTTCACTTCAAAAGATCAGTAATCTTGTTACACTGGGAATGTCAATTAACTTTGTTAGGACTCAGATTCCTTATGGAATGTATAAAATGCGTAAAATGCTCCATGCCTAAGATAAGTATTAGCTCTAAATCTAGGATCTAATGATCCTTTGTATTGGGCATTTTGTTAACACAAGTTCATGGCTAAGTGTCTTATACTTTAAATTGCTGGTACCCAAATTCCATGTTTTGTAATTCTAAGAGACTGACAGAGGAATTTTGTCACATTGAGTTCTGGTTGCCTGGGCTCCTCCCCAACTTGTTTGAAGATCAGGCCACCTCCCCTAGGATCACCAGATTTCAAACTATTACAAAACAATAATTATGAAAATAATTTAATGTTGGCTAAGAAACAGAGTGGTAGAACAGTGGAATAGATTATGTACGCAATACGTAATAGTAACTGACCACGGTAATCCGGTGTTTGATAAACCCAAAGATATAAACCTTTGTGACAAAAACTCACTGTCTGACAAAAATCACTGGAAATCATACCATACACCAACATGAGGTCAAAATGGGTTTGTGATTTAGCCACAATAGGTAACAAAAAGCAAATTAGCAGATCATGGAAAAGTTTACCTATCAGATCCATGAATAAGGGAAGTTTCTACTTCTTTTTTGCTACTTTTCCTTGGTCTCCATAAGGAGGTTTCAAAATCCAGGTTGAGAAATATTAATTCTAATACTTCTGAGAAAAAGCTGAAATATGGATTTCAATATTTTAATAATATCCTGATGTGACCAAAAGAAGCCTGGACTGGAAGTCAAGAAACTGGGTTGTACTTTTGGGGCCAAATCTTTCCTACCCTCACTGTCTCCATTGGGCAAATGTGAGCTCCCCCCAAAGCAAAGGGTAGCCTGTCTCATATGGGATAGGTATCCCTCTCAGGAGATGTTTGAGTATAGACTATGTTGAATATAGACTATTTTGGGGTATGGTGAGAATTTTTTGTTCCGGATTAGTTTAGACCAAAGGATTTATGAGGTTCTTTCCTATTCTTAAATTTTGTGATTTAATTTATTCACTCATTCAAGAAAAATAATTGTTTAAAATACTTATTGAGTAGAATTCTGAACTCTTTGCTAGAGGAGAAAACAGTTTCAGATAAGAACCTTTTTCTAACTGATGGGCTTCTGTGTCTGTCCTTTTTCTACTTCCTGGTCATTAGTCTGTAAGGTGGGAGTCTGGGAGAGGAGGAGGCAATGCCAGGGTTAAATTGTGCTCAGGACATCTATAGTCAAGACAAACTGGTTCTGCCCTCCATGTCCAGTCCAACCTCCAAATGGAAGATTGCTTTGTACCAACTTTGTCTATTTTATATTGACCTGTCTTTTTGGTGTTTGTACCCCAGTACTAAAATTGTACCTAGAATGTAGGGAGCACACACTGGTGGATTAATGGACACATCTCCTCCCACTAAGGAATGAAACTCTTTGTGGAAAGACCATCACTCATGCTCTTTAGTACCTAAAATAACATCTTGACATATTGAGACTCAAAGCACCTTCTGTAAGAAGTCTTGATTAGTCTTACCCTCTGACCCTCCCTCCCTTAGTACCTTCCCTTTAAGATCTGATTTATTAATCTTGTGTAATGCATTTATTAATGTATTAATCTTGTGTGTATACATATACACAGATATAGTGTACATATATCTAGATAAACATAAACACATGCAAAATACATACATGCATATGTGTGTCCAAACAAATACAAATATGTATGTATACGTTGGCTTTCATGTTGTCTCTCTTTCCCAGGTATCAGGAATACTTATCTATTAGCTATGTGACCCTGGGCAAGTCATTTTACCCTGCTTGCCTCAGTTTCCTCATCAATAAAAGGAGCTAGAGAAGCAAATGGCAAGTCAGTATTTGCCTAGAAATCTCCAGATGGGGTTGTTAAATGAGAGACATATCTAACCCACTAAACAACTATAGTTTTACTCATGACCAAACAAGAAATAAGAGTGCATTATAAATTGCAAAAATGATTTTTACTATATTGAATTAAAAAGATTTTGCACTAATAAAATCAATGCTGCCAAAATTAAAAGGGAAACAGAAAACTAGGAAAAAATCTTCACAAATACAACTTCTGCTAAAGGTCTTATTTCTAAAATATATAGAGAAATGCATCAGATTTATAAGGTTCAAAGTCATTCCCCAATTGATAAATGGTCAAATGATTTGAAAAGCCTTCAAATGAAGAAATTAAAATTATATATAATCATATGAAAAAAATGCTCCAAATGATTAATGATTAGAGAAATGCAAATTGAAACAGCAATGATATATGACCTCACACATTTCAGATTGGCTAAAATGAGAGAAAGGGAAGATGATCAATGTTGGAGAGGTTGTGGGAGGATTGGGACATTGATGCATTGCTGGTGGAGTTGTGAATGGATCCAACTTTTCTGGAGAGCAATATGGAACTATGCTTAAAGACCAATAAAACTGTTCATACCCTTTGACCCCACCAATTCCAATTCTAGGTCTATATATAGAAGAAATCATAAAAATGGGAAAAGTCCCATATGTTACAAAATATTCATATTAGCTCTTTTTGTAGTGGCAAAGAATTGGAAATTGAAGAGATGTCCATCAAATGGGGAATGCCTAAACAAGTTATGGTACAGGAATATTAGGAAATATTATTGTTCTATTAGGAAACCATAAATGGTCGGACTCTAGAAAAGCATGGAATGAGTTATAGGAACTGATGCTGAGCAAAGGGAGTAGAACCAAGAGAACAATGTCCACATCAACAACATTATGAGATGATCAACCCTGATGGAAGCTGCTCCTCTCAGCAGTTCAGAGAGCTAGGACTACCCTCTTGGATTGGCTATGCACAAAGCTCTCCCTATCCAGAGGAAGAAAAACAAAATAAAAAAATATCTTTCAGAATCCGAAGAACACTACATTCACTTTTTAAAAAAAATCTCTCATGAATTTCTTTCCCTTAAGCCTAATTCCTCATACCGAAAATGACTTATCTGTTAACATGTTTATCAAAATATGTATGTGCAATGCTAACCTGACTGTTCGCTGCTGAGAGGAAGAGGGTGGGAAGGGAGGGTGGAAAGAAATTTTGTAATTTAAAAATATACAAATGCATATGGATGAATGTTGAAAAACCCTCATAACATGTATTTGGAAAAATAAAATACCAATTAAAAAAGCTTTATTCAACGAAATTATCCAGACACATCCAATTTTTCTAGGCTTTCATAAATAGCTTAGTTAGTATGGACACATTTCCAGGATTATGATACAGCTCATGCCCAGGGGGGAAAAAACCCATTCTGGAATATCTGAGCCCCAGAGGGTGTCAAACACAACTGAAGGAATTACAAAAGATCTATTGGCCTCTTGTGGACTTTCTTTTCTTCAAGAAGTTGACTTCAGTTGGAAAGGGTTCATGTACCTCTTGTCTAATTTAGGACTGTTAACAAAAATATATGAAACATAATTGAAGAAATAAGGATCTATAAGAGAAAGATATTACAAAAACTCTTGCCTCCATTCCCTCCTTCCTCCCTCCCTTCCCTCCTCCTTCCTTTCTTCCTCCCTTCCTCCCTTCCTTACTTCCTTCACCCCTTCCTTTCCTTCCTTGCCCTCCTTCCCTCATTGTTTCCCTCCTTCCTTCCTTCTCTGCCCCCTTCATTCCTTCCCCTTTCCCTCCTTCCCTCCCTCCCTATTTCCTTCCTCCCTCCCTCCTTTCCTTCCCTCCTTCCCTCCCTCCCTCCTTCCTTCCTTCCTTCCTTCCTTCCTTCCTTCCTTCCTTCCTTCCTTCCTTCCTTCCCTTCTTCCCTCCATCCCTTCCTCCCTTCCTTCCCTCCTTCCCTCCCTCCCTCCTTCCCTCCCTCCTTCCTTCCATCCTCCCTCCCTTCCCTCCTCCTTCCTTTCTTCCTCCCTTCCTCCCTTCCTTACTTCCTTCACCCCTTCCTTCCTCTTTCCTTTCCTTCCTTGCCCTCCTTCCCTCATTGTTTCCCTCCTTCCTTCCTTCTCTGCCCCCTTCATTCCTTCCCCTTTCCCTCCTTCCTTCCCTCCCTCTTTCCTTCCTCCCTCCCTTCCTTCTTCCTTCCCTCCTTCCCTCTCTCCCTCCCTCCCTCCTTCCTTCCTTCTTCCTTCCTTCCTTCCCTTCTTCCCTCCATCCCTTCCTTTCTTCCTTCCCTCCTTCCCTCTCTCCCTCCCTCCTTCCCTCTCTCCCTCCCTCCTTCCCTCTCTCCCTCCCTCCTTCCCTCCCTCCCTCCCTCCTTCCTTCCTTCCTTCCTTCCTTCCTTCCTTCCTTCCTTCCTTCCTTCCCTTCCTCCCTCCTTCCTTCCTTCTTCCCTGCCTTGCTTCCTGTCTTCTTTTCTTTTTTCCCTTCTTTTTAAAAGAATATACCTATGTTCAATGATTTCTTTCTCTATTTCCCTTTCCTTTTTTTGAGAATGAGACTGTTGAGCCTTGGTCATTTGGAAGAACAGCAAAGCCAAATTAATGGTGATGCTTGAGGAGTTCTGAGAACAACCAGGCCAGTGGACCTCATTTATAATCCTCCTTTACCATCTATTAGGAAGTGAGCATAGCAGTTCTGGCCATGGGGAAGATTTGTTGATTCTCATTTCCTCTGAACCCTGTCAGTGTTTAATTAATAGCTACTCAGGGCACCATTGAGCATATGCTCTCAGTTCAAGGTCCCCTGATCAGGGTAGTTGAGTGAACTGGTTGATTTCCTTGTCAAGTGTAGAAAGACTGTCTAGATATCAGCTAACTAACTTAAAAGAGACCATTTAAAGTGATATTGAATTAAGTGATCCAGTTCATTGAACATCTATGATAATTATAATCCACTGATTTTACCTCCAGTGCAAGGGGATGGAGGCAGATGGGAATCTCCCTGGACCTCAGTTGTGGTAATTGTCAGGGTGGAGTTGAATGACAGAGGGCAGCTAGACAGAAGAGTGGATAGCATACTGGCTTTGGAGTCAGGAGGACTGGAGTTCAAATTTGGATTCCTACTCTTGACTCTTACTAGTTGTATGACCTTGGCCAAGTCACTTAACTCTGACTGCCTCCAGGATCACCTTGAGTCATCCTGATTCCTATCTGGCCACTGGATCCAGATGACTCTAGAGGGGAAAGTGAGGCTAGTAGCTTAGCATCCCCCTCCCACTCTCACTTAAATCCCAATGCAGGTGCTTGTCATAGCATCACTTTCCTGATGTTATGGTCTTCTTCAAAAATGAAGAACAAAGAATTAGAGGAAGGGGTTGAACACAACAGGAGATGAGTGAGGACACGGGAAATCAGGCCAGCCTCTTCTTCCACATCCTAATTTAGCATATCACCTCTTCACAGATTGTCCCTTGAACTTGGAAATATCCTCCCACCTCACTTCTACCTCTTTGAATCCAGTTTTTCCTTTTTTGAGATTCAGCTTGGTACTATCTCCAAGAACAATTTCTTGACCCCCTTAGCTGTTAATGCCCTGCCATCAAACTTTTTAAATTTTATGTATTTTGAAAAATATATTTCAAAATTGATTTGAATTTTCAAAATAATTTAAGTTCCTTGAGGGAAGAGACTATTTCCTATTGATTCCTGTATCCCAGTATTCTTGCTTACATCCAACTTTTAATTTTTTATCTTTTATATATTTTTATATATTTCTTATCAAAGATCTTATCAACTAAAGTCTATTTTGACATACAGAATAGGAATAGATTTTGTTTTCTATTCCCTGCTCGACTGCATTTTGTTTTTTCTGACACATATGATGTAGCTACCTACAATATATGCCAGCTACTTGAAAGCATCAAGTGAAAAAAATGGCCTATGATTTAAATCATTTCTTCACAGGAAAACTATGATGAGAAATAACATAAAGATCACAATTTTCTATTGTTGCTTTAGAAAATAAAACTTGATCGAGATTAAACTATTTTTAAAAAAGGATTTAGAAAAGAATAATTCATAGAAAAGGAATCAGATTATTCTACTGATTAGAAAGTAGAGCCAAGGGACATGCTATGTGCAAAAATAAATTTGCATTTTTGCTGACATCTAGGGGAAAAAGCACCCTGAAATTTGGGGAAAATGCTAAAATCTAGAAAAAAATGCTGAAATCAAGCATTTCGCTTTTTTCATAAAGGAAATGTAGAAAATGGAAACAGAAAACACACCATTCCATATCATTGCAATTATTAACAGTTCTAGTCATAAACTGTATTTAATTTTTGGGCAAAATGAATCTCAGCATTAAGTTTGGTGTTAATGGAGCCATTTTCTATATTATTGGTTCACAATATATGAGTCCCTCAATAAAAAGTGATATATTTTCCTTTACTAAATGTTAATAACATATATTATATGTAATACCCTCTTAAAAATTTGCTAAGCAATGGTGTTTTCCTGGACTCCTTCCTTTTCAATATTAGATCAATAGCCCAGTATGTTTTACTAGAATAACTTCTTGGTGATTTGTAAGCTGAAATGTTTAAGAAGCATTTGTCTTTTTTGCCGAACTCTTGCTAGAAAGATAAGCATTGTTCATTAAATCCCATTATATCATTGATTTTGGTAATCAGGTCCCAATATGAAAACGAAGCATCTTAACTGACTAGATTCAAACAAATATAGAATAAAAAATTCAATACTTTTTAAAGGAATGGCATACAATTCAAACCTAACTCAAACTGTTTGAGTTAATAATTGATGCAAAAGTAAGATACAATCAAAATGAAGTCAGAAGTTGGAGTAGGTGAATGCAATTCACAATTATGGTAACAAAAGAAACAATGAATATGATGAATATAGAGAAGCATGAGAAGACTTATGAACTGATGCAAAGTAAACATCACTATGAAAACAAGGTGTACAATGACCTTTATAAGGTAAACTTGAAAAAGAAAAACACGAAAAACAAAAGAGAGTGCTATGAAATTATCCTGATTGTGCTCGGTCCCAAAGAAGAAATATAAGAACATACCATCTCCTTTCCTCTTCTAAGAGGTGGGACATTATGGTTATAGGTTATATATACATATCATGTTTCCATATATATGCAGATATGGGACAGTTTGAGTTTGTACCATCTTTCTATCTATATACATAAATATATAATTCGGCATAGTTCATGTGTTCTGTTGTTTTGCTCAATTCTTTCTTATTTAATTAGTACAACAATATTTACCCTATATCACTTCAGAAGATGTTAGGAGGAAATTATGTCCATGCATAATGAGCTATTACTCAGCCTCCTCAATGGAATTGTTTCTCTTGCATCTGTCATAGCAATCTAAAGGCTATATTTTAATCAATTATATAGAAACTCAGTAGCACAGTCAGACTGGATTATAAAGTGAATTGAAGTCTCAGACTTTTTAGAATTATTTGAAACTTTCAGTGTTTGAGTGGCAATCCCATCTGTGAATGATCCATTCATTTTAAATCTACAAGTTTATACTCGTGTATTAAATGAGATTTTTGGAAAACAGGCAACATGAACTTGATTATCTTGGAATCACTGAGAATCACTGGTTTGCCTTTGAATCACTAATATAGGATAGGAGGGAGGTCTCCAGAGAATCATAAGGATTGAGGTCTTTGAACTACAAAGGACTGAGAGCCAGAAGGGAAATTAGAGTTTATCTAGTTCATTACTTCCCTAATTTTATAGAAGAATAATTGAGAACTAGGTAAATACCTAGTCCCATAACAATTGGTAGGAAGTAAGAAACAAAGGTGAGATTTGAAGTCAGTTCCTTTAAGTCCAACTATAAACTTCTGTTTTAATCAGTCTAAATTTCTTTGAATAATTTGCTTTCTTTTTCTTGGGTTCAGTTTCTTCATCCATAGAAATGAAGGGATTGGACTGAATTTCTTCTAAAAACTCTTCTAGCCCTCAGTTTCTATTAGTCTCTTGGAGATGACTGGCTACCCATGCCTTGGTTATTGCCTAAAATTGGGCCAGTCCCTGGTTTTGTGTTTTGCATCCTGAAATGGTGTTAGCAATTTCCTAGTCCAAAGGCCACATCCCTCCCATTTCCCTTTTCCCACTTGGGATCTCTAATCCCACCTCATTACTCTTCATTTGGAGTCTCACTGATTGACCCTAAGTCTAGCTCTTTCCCTTCTTATATTCTGAGACACCTTTGTACCCTTTCTGGTATCTTGGATTCTGATCTGAACTTTAACCATAGATCTCACAATGAATTCATTGAATTTAGAGCCCAGTGGCTTCTCATCCATCATCTTAGTTTGGAGAGATGTTTCATGGATATTTCCATCATTCATTAATTACTGTTTTACTTGTCCACTACCAGTAGCTACATTTCATTGTCATGTATCTGCTTTTCTAGAGGATTAGCAGAAAAACCAACCGAGTGAATCTGAATTTTAGGTATGTGATAGGAAATATTAGTCCATGGGAAACACTCAACAAGAGTCAAAATTGCAAAGTTGAATCCATGGAGATATGCTGTAGTAGAATGCTAATATAACCTGGGCACCAAAGCTTTGACCCTCACATTTTCTAGCTGCTTGCCCCGCCCCCAGGCTAATATCTTAATTTCCAGTTTTAGTTTCTTTATCTATAAAATGGGAGTAAATATTTGTACTAAGCTACTTTACTTGCTTATCAGAAAATACTTTTTCAAGTTTAGAGGACCCTAGTAATATGGGTGATGATGATGATGATGATGATGATGATGATGATGATGATGATGAATTTATAACTGACTTCAGATCAAACAACTTATCAGTATTTCCACATATACCTGCTATCTGTGGTATTTGGGTCAAGTCACTTAAAGATCCTGGTCCTCGGTTCCTCACAAGGAAAACGCTGGATTACATGGTATCTGAAGTTCCTGTCAGTAGAACTAAGGGTCTATGATTTTGCAAGTCAAGTTGTCCAGGGATCTCTGCTTGACATTTTCCTTAATATTTTTATCAAAAACTTGGATTAAGGCCTTCTGAAAATGCTACAAGTCTAGGAGCATTTGCTAACACATTAAATGATTAGGGTAATGATGGGGAGAGAGAATTTTGACAGGGTAAAAAAAGTGAGCTGGATCAAATATGTTGAAATGTAAGAGAGATAAGTAGAAAGTATTAGAGTTACTTAGTTGTGTCTGACTCTTTATGACCCCACAAGTTTTCTTGGCAAAGATATTGGAGTGGTTTGTCATTTTCTTATCCAATGGATTAAAGTAAATAGAGGTTAAATGAATTGCCAAGAGTTACACAGTTAATGAATATTTCAGGCTGGATTTGATCTCAAGTCTTCTTGGCTCTAGGCCCAGCACCCTATCTACTGAGTCACCTAGCTGACCTCAAAGCAAATAGGGATTCAGTGACTTGTTCAAGGTCACACAAATAATATGTGGTGGAGGCTGGATTTGAATTCATGTCTTCGTGATTCCATGACTAGTTCTCTATTCACTTTGCCATCTATATTCCTCTGGAAATTACACATGGGGTCAATAATGATTTTAAAAGTATAAGATCAGAGAGGCACTGTTAGAGAACAGTCTGTTTGAAAATGATGTGGGTACTTTGGTGGACTGTGACCTTGATGTAAGTGGGAAGTATGATACAGCAGCCCCAAACAAACTAATGACAACTTGGTTTTGTTGAGATGCCAGGAATAATGTGATTTGTCTGTTATGCTCTATTTTGTTTAGTGCACAACTGGAACATACTATTCAGTTTTGTGTAACATAGCTTTAGGAAGAACATCACTAAGCTTCTGGAAGATGAAACCAGGACAGAGAAAGACCTCAAGTCCATGCCGCATAAGCAGAATTGAACAAGGAATTTTTGTGTTCTGAGAAAGTTTTATAAGCAACAACAGTATCCTTTCCTATGCTGGGGATGGGGGACAGCAAGATGGTGTTGGGAGGTTCCCTCAGGCACCATCTGGTAGCTTCTGATTTTAACTAATTCTTCTAGATAACTAGGTGTAAAACTGTGTTGTTTCTAAAATGTTAATGAATGTGAAGTGCTGTAAATCAGCATCCTATACAATTGGCATGCTGTGACACATCTCTAGACATCTTATCACCTTTTTAGTCCAGGAAGATGGTTTGAAAGATTTGGGATGTTCAGGATGGAGAAGAAAAGGTTTTCTGAGGACAAGATAGTTATCTTTAAGTATTTAAAAAGGCTTTTAAAGGGAAGAGAGAGAAGGGATTTTTGTCTGTAAAGAGTAGAACTAGTATCATTAGGAATGATGCTCAAAGGATAAGATTTAGGTTTATTTTGAGGGAAAAAGTCTTCTTAATAATATACTATACAAGACAGCAGGTTTACTGAGTGAGTGTAAGTGGTGGGGGCTTTCAGACCTCTCAACCCAGAGATAGCCAAGGCAACTTGGAAGATTAGCAAAAAAGGCTGTTAGCCAGTCTAAGACAAACTTCAGCAGTGCAGATCTTGCCCCAGTGGACCAATCACTGAATCAGCTACAGTGACAGCTGCTTCCAGATCTCACAGTCCACAGAGGGCAAAAATGTCAGAAAGAGATGACAGAAGTTACTTTACTATCATTGAAGCAGGACTCTATTGCTTTGACCATGGTTGGATTTGAGATGCAGTACTGGATCACTGGAAGAGGAGGTGCAGGACAGCAGAGCTTGATGCTACATGAGATCTTCCTCACAGTTCCAAGGCAGAGGGGAGTTCTTATGGTCACCCACAGACCAGAGCATAGGCCAAAAGAGTATTATAAAGCCCTCCTTAGAAGAACTGAAAACTTGCAAGTTCATAGTATCATCTCTAAAAAAGCTTGGGGCACTGTGTCCTCCACTCTGGAAGCAGAGCTCTACCTTAACAATGACTTAAAATCAAGACATAGGCCTAGGGAAAGAGCAAACAATAGAAGAAAACAATCTGACCATGGAAATATACCATGGTGATAAGTAAGATTAAAAACTCACACTCAGAAGAGAGTGAAGTCAAAGCTCCTACATCCAAAGCCTGCAAGAAAAATATGACTTGGTCTCAGGTAAATCTCAGAGATTTTGAAAATCAAGTAGAGGAAAAATTCGGAAGAGAAATTAGAGTGTTGTGGGAAAATCATGAAAAATGTGTCAATGGCTTGTTGAAGGAGTTACAAAAAATACTGAAGAAAATAATATCTTAAAAACCAAACTAGGTCAACTGAGAAAAAGAGGCACAAGAAACAATGAGAGATATGCCTTAAAAAGCAGAACTGGCCAAAAGGAAAAAGAGGTAGACAATGTCTCTGAAGAAAATAATTTCTTAACATATAGGATGGAGCAAAGGGAATATTATGACTATAAGAAATGAAGAAACAATAAAACAAAATCAAAAGAATAAAAACTAGAAAACTATCTCAGTCAAAAACACTTAACTGGAAAATTGATCCAGGAAAGAAAATTTAAAAATTATTGGACTACCAGAAAAAAGCCCTGATTTTTTTTCAAAGAGCCTAGGTATCATCTTTCAAAAAATTATCAAGGAAATTGCCCTGGTATTTTAGAATGAGAGAGTAAAAATAGAAATTGAAAGAATCCACTAATAACCTCTTGAAAAAGCTACCAAAATGAAAACTCCCGGGAATATTTTAGCCAAATTCCAAAGCTCCCAAGTTAAGGAGAAAATATTGCAAATAAGCAGAAAGAAATAATGAAATTA
This sequence comes from Macrotis lagotis, assembly GCF_037893015.1. Lineage (NCBI taxonomy): Eukaryota > Metazoa > Chordata > Mammalia > Peramelemorphia > Peramelidae > Macrotis > Macrotis lagotis. Next base: position 28,960,850 of record NC_133663.1, on the reverse strand, counting down.
TTATGGAGTTTCCATCTTGATAATTTAAGATTAAGCAGCTTCTATATTAAAGTATTGTAGGATTTGGAATCTGATATTCCAGAAGGCAAAAGAGCTTGGATTACAACAAGAATAAGAGAAGTTGAGTGTATTTTTTTAGGGAAAATGGATATTGAATGAAATAGGAGAACTTTCAAACTTTCCTACTGAAAAGACTAGAGCTGAATAGAAAAATCTGATCTTCAAATATGAGTCTCAAGTGAAATATAAAAGGTATAAAAATAGGAAAGGGAAATCATGAGGGATTTAATGATGCTAAACTGTTTATATTCCTGCATGGGAAAATGATATGATAACTCATATGAAATTTCTCATTTATGAGAACAGTTAGAAGGACTATAAATAGACAGGACAGAGGTAGAGTTAAATATGAAGGGATAATATATTAAAATGGAATTAAGAGGTGGGAGAGAAATGTCCTGGGAGGAAGGGAAAGGGGAAGGTAGAATGGGGTAAGTTGTTTCACATAAATGAGGAAAAGAAATGTTTTTGCAGAGAGTGAAGAGAAAGGAAAGTTACTAACGTTTATTCTCATAGGAATTGCCTTAGAGAGGGAATAACATACACCCTCAATGGGATATAGAAATCTATCCTAGCCTAGAGAAAAGTCGGAGAGGACAGGAATGGGAGAAAGGGGGTGTGATTGTTAAAAGGAAGGGCAGTTTGTAAGAGGGGATAATCAGAAACAAAACTCTTTGGAGCAGAGACAGGATGAAAGGAGAGAGAGAAGAGAATAAATAGGGCTTATGGGAATAGGATGGAGGGAAATAGGTAGTAACTGTAGGAAAAAATATTGAAACAAGTTTCACTCATAAAGGTCTCATTTCTCAAATGTAGAAAACTGAATCAAATTTATAAAAAAAGAGTTATGCCCCAATTGATAAATGATTAAATTATATGAACTATTTTCAGATGAGGTTATCAATGTTACTTATAGCCATATTAAAAAAATTGTTCTACCTCACTATTTATTGGAGAAATATGAATTAGAACAATTCTGAGGTACCATCTTGTATCTATTATATTAGTTAACAGAATGGAAAGGGAAAATGACTTTTTTTCTTCTATTGGAGGGAATGTAGGGAAAATGAGACATTAATGCACTATTGGATGAGTTTTGAAATGATTCAACCATTCAGTATATCATTTTGGAACTATCCCCAAATGGCTAGAAAACCTTTGGCTAGAAATTCTTTGAGCTAGCAATGTCCCTGCTTGGTCTGTTTTCCAAAAGAGATGATAAACAAAAAGGAAAAGGATCTATATGTACAAGCATATTCATAGCAGCTCTTTCCTGGTGGCAAGGTATTAGAAATTGGGAGGATGCACATCAATTGGGGAATGGCTAAATAAATTATGGTATATGATTATGATGAAATGCTATTCTACAATAAGAAATCATGAGCAGGATGCTCTCAGGAAAACTTGTAAAGGCTTACAGGAACTGAAGTCAAGTGAATTGTTCTGTGCACAAAGTAATAGCAATGTTATAAGATGAGCAGTGTGAATGATTGAGCTTTTCACAGCAATGCTGTGACCCAAGACAATTCTGAAGAATTTATGATAAAGACTGCTTTTCATCCCCAGAGAGAGAACGGCTGGTGTCTGAATATAGATGGAAGCATACTTTTTTTGAAACTTCATTTTTATTGAGGTTTTGTTTTGGGGGGGTGAATCTATATTTTCTTTTACAACATGATTATTATAGAAATGTTTTACATAGGGGGTGGCTAGGTGGCACAGTGGATAAAGCACCGGCCCTGGAGTCAGGGGTACCTGGGTTCAAATCCAATCTCAGACACTTAATAATTACCTAGCTGTGTGGCCTTGGACAAGCCACTTAACCCCATTGCCTTGAAAAAAAAATGTTTTACATGAATACACATTTTTAACCTATAGCATATACTTTAATTTCTCAATGAGGGGATGTGGGGTGGGAAGAAGGGAGAGAATTTGAAACTCAAAGGTTTTAAAATGAATATTAAAACTTGTTTTTGAATGCTACCTGGAAAAAATAAAATATTATAAAATTTTAAAAATGATTTATTATACAAAAGTAGAATAAGCTGCCTGGGGAGGCACTGGGTCACCCCTCAATAAAAAACCTTCCAAGAAAAAAACTGAATGATCACTTGATTGATGAGTATTTTAGGAGGAATACTTGTCTAGGTATAGACTAGGGTATATAGCAGAAGGACTGTCCACAGGACACTGGATATGGAGTCAGAAAGTTGTTGTTCAATTGTGTATGTCTCTTTGTGACTCCCCTTGACATTTGCTTGTCAAAGATAGTAGAATGGTTTGCCATTTCATTCTCCTATACATTTTATAGATGAAGAAATGGAAGCAAATAGGGTAAAGTGACTTGCCCAGAGTCACATGGCTAGTATTTGATGTCAAATTTGAGTTCAAGTCTTTCTGTGCCTAGGTTTGACCTTGTATGTTCTGTGCCACCTAGATGCCGCAGAAAGGAAGACGAGTTAAAATTCTATCTCAATTATGGGCTTTATATCCATGGGAAAGTCATTTATAAAGTCTTTCAGCCTTAATTTCCTCATCTGAAAAATGAAAGTGATAATGGCAGCTGCCTCACAGGATCAAAGGAGATAACATAGGCAAAGAGTTTTTTGGAACATAAAGGGCCATGTGAATACTGGCTTATACCTACTATAATCCTTCAGTGATTCTGTTTCTGGGTTCTCCAAAGGGGGGAAAAAAGTCATTATGCACCCTTCCACTTTTTGTTTATCAGCTAGAAAATTTAGCCAGAACATTCTGTCCTTATGTAGTCATAATCTACTTAAATTGGCCTTTTAAAGTTCTCTCCTTTTGGCTCCTAGACCCACTTTTATTTTCTTCTTAAATGCCTTATTATACTTAGCACTTTAGAGAAATCTCTAAGCTGCTCCAACCCTTTTGGAAATGGGGGGATATAAATCTGAAATTTAATAATAATATAAGTGAATAAGAACTTAGCATAAAGTTAGAATGAGTCGCTTTCTTCCTTAAAAGAAGCTTTTTTTGCAGGATCACAAGAAAAAGCGAAAAAAAAAAATGGTTCAGCTTTCACTGAAACTGCAGGCTGAACTACAAACACACATTAAGGACCAACTTTGCGTAAGGGGAAAAATACCTTGCTTTTCTGATGAGTAGGCTTGAAGTTTGTATTGAAAGAATTGTCAGAAGGGAGGGAGGGAATGAATTTGGAACTCAAAACTTTAAATAAAAATGTTCAGAAATTGCCAAGAAAAAAGATTTGTCTTTCTTTTTGAAGAACCAGGAAGGGGGAAAGAAGGAAAAAATAACTGAATGGAAATGGTGAGAAGGGGGAAAGCTAGACGATTGTGTCCAAATTTATCATCTTGCCCTGGGGCAGACTCTGCAGAAGGAAATATGTATGCTTTTTTGGGAGAAAATGGGGAGAAACAATCATTTTGTGACAATTCTTGAAACATTTCTAAAAATTCCCAAGCCAGAGATAACCAGTCAGGTGAAAATAATCTCATCATCAAAGTCAAAGAATAGTTATTATAACTCACCTTCCATAATTTAAATTAGTCCCAGGAATAGAGCCAAGCCTGAGGGTGGATGTCCAGTAGGGGATTGGAAATTCTGAGTTCAATATATGCCCTTTATAGGCTAATGATGTCCTATACCTCTCAAAAACTGACTCTCTCTCTCTCTCTCTCTCTCTCTCCTCTCTCTCTCTCTCTCTCTCTCTCTCACACACACACACACACACACAAACACAAACACTGTCAGTATTTCTCAAAAGGGAACTTAAATTTCAGTCTTCCTTACTCCAAGACTGGCTTGCTGTCCACAATGCCACTTGCTTCTCCATTAAAGAATATATCCAATTCAGTAATCATTTGTTAATATTCCTATTTGATGCAAAACACTGTCCTGGGTTCTAAGGCTACAAAGAAGTAGAAAATCATATTCTTGTCCTCAAGGTATTTTACTGGAGGAAGGGTAGCCATATAGTATGTGGCTGCTGTTCAGTTGTTTTTTTAAGTCCTATCTGAATCTTTGTAATCCCATTTAGGGCTTTTTGGTAATGTATTGGAGTGATTTGTTATTTAGGAAACTGAGGCAAAGAGAGTGAAGTTACTTGCCCAGGATCACACAGTTAGTATGTGTCTGAGGACAGCTTTGAACTCAGGAAGATGAGTTCAAAAGATGACTCCAGTCTGGTACTCTTTGCACTATGGCGCCCCCTAGCAGCTCTTTAGTAGAATATATAGTATGCACACAAATATCAAAATATGACGGATCCATTTTAATTTCTTTAAAAATACATTTTATGTATCCTTTTCATTTTTACAAAGCCTTCATTTTGCCATGAATGCTCTTCTCTTCCTCTACCAGAAGGATTTTTTTTAACAAGAGGAAAAAAGAAAAAAAAAAACATCAAAAGCAATCAACATATAGGACAAAAATCTGATATCAAATGCAATATTCTATATTCACAAATCCCCAACCCTTCAAAGGAAGGATGGGAGGAGATTCCATCTCATTTCTTCTTTGGGATCAAGCTTAGTTTTCATAATTTTGCAACATCTGCCTCCATTGTTTGATGGTTTCCGTTCTTTCCGTTTACAGTGTTGGAGTTGACCAGATGTAATTTCCAGAGGAAGAGAGTGGTAATGAATGAATGAATGAAAGAGACTTTATTTAACACATGATTTTAATTCATTCATTCCTGATGACAGAATATTTAGACATCTTTAATAGGTCCTGTTTTATTTAATTCTTCCATTCATATTTATTTAATGACTCACTAGCACTCTCTCCCTTATGACCTTTCATCACACTTATTCCCAACAAGTACAAAGAGCAAAATAATGCCTGCCTTCAATGTGCTAATATTCTCTTGGGTGAGAGGATTATGACACAGACACAAGTTAAATAAAGTATACACATAGGATGCACAAGAAAATCTCAAGAGGGAAAGAGTGCTCGCATTTAGGTGGGAGTGAGGGAGGAGGAGTCATCTGAGGGATCCATTTGAAGAGACTGAAGAAATGATATAAGAAAAAGGTGAAATGGGGCAGCATATTATCTATCTTATATTCTGTCTTTCTCCTATGTCAATGATATATTGTCAAAACATTTCCAATTTTTCCAATTCCTTGTAAAATGAATGACTGCTGTTGGTGAAAAACTAAACTGATGTTACAAAAGAATATGGAATTTGGGAGTTGCAAGGGATCTTATAGATCATTTGTGAAATGCCCTCATTTTACAGAAGAGGAGACTAGCAACTAATGCTTTGTCCAAAGATATGTGGAGACTAGGCTCTCTGGAGGTGCAATGGATAGAGTTCTAGGTCTGGAGTCAAGAAGCCATGAGTTCAAAACCATCCTTAGACACTTCCTATATGATCCTGCACAAGTCACTTCATCCCATTTGCCTCAGTTTTCCACACATAAAAAGAGCTGGAGAAGGAAATGGCAAACCATTCTGGTATTTTTGTCAAGAAAATGCCTAACAGGGTCACAAAGAGTTGGACACAACTGAACAACAACATTAGGAATATGTCAAACACATATCCTCTGACAACAAATGCAGCGTTCTTTTCAACTGCATCACCCTCTCCAGAGGTAGCCTTTATTCTGCTATGAGTATGAAGACATCTAGAAAAAGAAAGAAAAAAGTAAATAAAAATATTTAGAGCAAACAATGGGCTCATAACTTTCTCTTCCTCTGGATCTTAAAGTGTATGCTGGGAATCTATTGTTTGATATACTATAAACTGGACCAGAAAAAATTCTAGGAATTAACTCTCAAGGGAACTCTTCTGAACCAACAGAGATGAGGTCATTTCAATCTCACCTTCTGTGATACCATGAATGCCAGAAAAAAAAATGAAGCTTCCTAAAGACTTTTCTGAAACGATTTTACCTGCAGCTGCTTGGAAAGGTTGCTTAATGACTCGTCGGGGTTAATTCTCTATGGACAGGATGAACACTGGGAAGCTGGCTGGATTTTCAAGGAGAAGTTCCTGAAATTTCACTTTTAGGAACGCCTCAATGTAACTTTAACACTCCACTCAAAGTCATTTAATATTGGGATGCTGATGAGTTTCATAATGAGTGGCGCCATCGGTCTGTTAACTGAACAGTTTCTTTCTTTTTTTTAAAAATAACCTGCTGTGGCTGTTCTGGAGACATCAGCTGTCATCTGAAAAGGATGCTGCCTCTAATTCAGCTGCATAAATAATGCAAGTGATTGAAAGGAAGTTACAATGGAGGTCTTTAACCTCTTTTATATCCAATTTGTGTGGGACTTCTCCAGTTCCATGGACAGACTCTCCCTTTGCCCTGACCAAATCATTTAAGCATCTCTGATCAAGAAATTGAGGTCATGAATCCATTCCATATATTTCTCCAGCTCATATCCTGATGATTGTAAAAATGATGTCTTTAAAAAAGAATGATTCTTTAAAGTTATGAAATATAGTATTTCCAGAAATCTACTTTTAGGAAGTTCACAGAAATCCTTTCGGTTTATCAAGGACCTCACCAAGTTAAAAAGGCTTATAAGCTTTCCTCCCCTCATATCCTTCAATGATTACCTCATTTTTCTTTTTTTTAGTAATTAAAATATGATCTTTGACTCTGATGCACTATACATTTAATTACATTTGACTACATGGATTGTGATTTCAGAATCTGTTTAATTTTTTTTTAATTTAGCAAGAATCAAATGAGTCATTGAACAATATAATATCCTATATGTTTCTCAGACACAAAATAATTTTTAATTTTTGAGAAAAAGTAATTAAAAGGCTGTTTGTCAGAGTTTTTATTTTGTAGATGTCCATCATTATGTTTTAATACAGATGTTAATAAAATATATGTGCTTCAGGCTTGAAAGGCAGGTAAGAAAACTGTTTAAGCTTTAAAACCTTCTGTCATTTAATTATTCCAACCCTCAGGGAAGGCCAAGCTCAGCAAATATATCAGGCAAAGGACATGATTATGGATGGAGATTTGGAGCTGAACACATGTCTTACAAGGTTATTATTACAAATGAAAGTGAGAGAAAGGAGGTTTTGTGAATCACAGTAAGTCATAACTAAAACAGGTCTAGGAAGTATATTATACAGCCAACTATGACTTTTCAGGTTCATTGGACATTTTGTTTCCTTCTGCTATAATAACATAGGGATATTTATGTGGTATTGAGAATTACTCCTGTCCAGACTCAATATTTCTAATGCAAGATTAAAGAGTCACCTTAGAAGGGTCATGAGTGCTCTCTTCAAGAATTGGAAGGGCTGTCAGGTGGAAGAGAATTGAGATTTATTCTACTTGGCTCTACATAGCAGAATGAGGAGAAATGGGTATATGTTGCAAGTCTAATTTAGACTTAATATAAGGAAAACATAACAACCTGTGGAGCTGTCCTACAAAGGGATGCTGCAGATTGTAATGGGTTAACCCCACTGGATATTGGGGGTAGAGTTGAATGACTGACTCTATTTGAAGTATACTGAAGGAAGTATGGGTTGGGTTAGATGGGCACTGAGGTTCTTATTCTGAAATTCTGTGATGTTTTAATCATTTAAGGAATAAATATATTTGCAATCCCTATGATAGTTGTTTCTTCAAAAAATAATAATTTCTAATTTCAGAATAATGTAACATTTTGTATTTTAATAGCAGAGAATAAAAGCAAGACTTCTAGTCCTAGAAATCTTTGGGGGGGGGGAGTCAGTAATTCCCCACTGTCCCCAAATGATTTTGTTCTTTAGAAAAACTCAATGGGAAATGTAAGGGAGCATACTGGGACAAACTAGTTCTTTGGGCCTGGAAGATTGGTTTTTGCATCCTAATTCTAACTTTAATAGTTGAGTAATGTCAGGTCAGACACTCAGTCTTCCTAAAATTCAATTTCTCCATCAATCAAAGGAACATACCCTTCACTGTTTTGTTGAGAGTAAAGGACATACACACAACACACGTATTTATGTGTGTGTGTGTGTGTGTGTGCAAGACATTCATATTTATTAGAAAAATTGTTAATATGTCTAAATTAGAAACCTGAATTTTTTGCAGAATTTTTTTGCAAAATATAGCACTCTGTACAATTATAGACATGTTAAGAAAACAATCAATTCCAGATTTATTTTAAATATGCTTTGTAACTAGAAAATACATTTTAATTCTTTTATTAGAAAAAATTAATATGTGTAAATTAGAAACCCTCTGAAATTTTTGCAGAATTATTTTGCTAAATATAGTACTTTGTACAATTATAGACATGTTAAGAAAACAATCAATTCCAGATTTGTTTTAAATATGCTTTATAATTTGAAAATACATTTTAATTCTTTTGTTTTCATTTGAAATCTACCAAATCAATGTCATTTTAGATTGCATTTACACTTTTTATGCTACAAGATAAATTGATTTCATTTATTCAATCAACTTTTTTGTGCATTATATTGGAAAATTTAGGGAGTGGATATAAGAAAGTTGAGAAAAAGCCTTTTCCATATATATATATATATATATATATATATATATATATATATATACACATATACATACTCTTTCTATATAAACATATATACATACTTCTATACATCGAAATCTATGTATCTAGGTATGTATCTATATATTTATCATGTATGCATGTATGCATGCATGAATGTATGCAAGTGTGTAACTGTCTACCTCTACTATCTATCTATTTATCTATCTATCCATCCATCTATCTAATCCTGGAAGAAAGATAAGTCTTGTACAAAAAAAACCAGAATTGGTAGTTCATTAAACATGTTATAAGCTTTTTGGGACTTTAAACAAGGGACAAATAATCTTTTCTGATCGCAGATTCCTTAGACTATTTCTTGGGTGAAAAATTACATTGAAATTAGATGTTTTGCTCTACTTAAAGTCATTGCTATTGTTCTTCCTATCACATCTTTGATTTGTTGGAAATTCTGATTTCTTAAGCTTTGAATAATTGTAATAATATCACTGCTAATTGTTACTTGAAAAATCCTAAAACTCTTTCTTCACGTGATAATTCAGTGAGACAGACAGTAATTGGTATTATTATTCTCATTTTTATAGATCAAGAAACTAAGACTTGAACAGGCAATACTTTGCTCAGACTCACAAAGCTAGTAAGTGTTGGAGCCAAGGTTGGACCTTAGGTCATTCCTGATGTCTGTAACAGTAGTCTCTCTACTATTTCAAACTGATTCTTTACCATATGCTGCCTTTAATGGAGAGAGCATTGGATTTTGAGTCGGGAATCCTGTCTTCAAAAATCCCAGCTCTGTTCCATATGACCACTGGAAAGTACCTTTGCAGCTCTGTGCCTCAGTTGCCACATTTATAAGAGTATGTTCTGGGTTCTTGAAGATTTCTTCCATCTCTAAAGCTTATGAGAAAGAAAATCGATACTCAGGACCTAACCTTGGAAGACCAGTAGATTTGAGAGAATTAGAAGCATTGTTTAGATAGGGTCATAATTTTTTTTAATGTCTTGCTAATGAAGAATCATGGAGTATGGGGAGTTTATGTTTGCTATCCTCCCATATTCAGAAGTGACTAAACCTTCCCTGTTCATGGTAGTTTTTTGCCATTGAAGATATTTTTCACCATGACCTAAAGGCTAAAAGAAATACATTATAGTTTTATTCATGAAGTAGTCCGACCCACACAGTTTAACAAGCATTTACATTCTAACAACTTTGTGGTCAATTGAAAACAAAGAAATATAATATTAAACAATTAATCTTTAACCACTACTACTCACTAATGGGATATGTATGATATGAAATCAGATTAGGCACTGTGACCCTCATTTCATCTTTCAAATTGATTTTCATGTGATCCTTCATTTTTATCACAATCACCCAAACCTCAGTTTCATAAAGATTTGCCATCATAAATGAGAAAGTTCAAGAAGTGATTGGAATAGCAAATAGATACAAGTAAACAAAACTATATCTCAGACATTCACAGAACATCATCAAATAGAATATAATTTAATGATTTGATGTTGAGATGGGGAACTGATGAATCAGTAATTCCTATGGTGCCATAGATTGAAGAGCAAAGGGCAAGTGGAATTTCTGTGCCAACAAAAATGATTCAGCAGGAGGCCAGAAGAATTGCTGATGAAAAAGAAATGATTGATTTCAAAGGAGGACACAATCGGTGCTTCAGGTTCATGAAACAAAATGGACTAAGCATGTGTCCATGTACCAGATTTGCCCAAAATATGCTTGACATGTATGAGCAGAAGGTCTTTGAATTTCATGATGAATAAAACTTGAGTTCAATAACTTAATATAACACTTTTGTTCAAATTTTGGGTCCCCAAATTAATGGTGCATCTTGTATATGGGGGAATATGGTACCCTGTTTGCCTCAGTTTCTTTATCTGTAAAATGAACTGAAGAAGGAAATGGCAAACTATTCTAATATATCTGCCAAGAACATTCCAAATAGGGCCATGAAAAGATGTACACAACTGAAAAATAGGTGACCACAAGAAGTCTTTAAGATGTTGATTTTCACTGTGTTTCCCTTGAAAATGCAAATATCTTGCAGGTGTATTATGCATTGTGGCTATCTATAAAAGGCACCACTTGGAAGATGGATTCCCCTTACTCTACTTGGCTTCAAAGGAATGGACATAATAGCAAAACTTATGTGATGCTTAAATAATAAATAAACAAACAAACAAGTAAATAAATAATTTCATGATTGGAGGGAGGGGACTCCAGAGCCCATGTAGTTACTTTTAAAAGGTGGCTGACAAAGTCATGCCATTATCACTTGAAAGTCTCTAGGGAAGCAGAACCTGCAGTCTCCCAAGTCTGCACCTTTCACTTGAGGATAGCTCTCCTCATTGGATTATTTTCCTTTCCTGAGGTCAATCAGAAGAAACATGATCTTTCTATGTGACATGATATTTCAAGAGGACATCTATATATTCTCATCAAAAGGACACTAACTGACATCAACAAAAGTCTCTCTGGAGGACTAAGGTAGAGACTAAAGGACAGAGGACTAAAATGTTAGCCATCATGATGATAAGTAAAAGGGAAGATGGATGATATGAGTAGAGGCATCATTAAAACTCTAATGCCAAATTTCATCATGATAGAAAGGGGAAATTCATTCTCATAGGCTGTGCCAGCTGAAGGTATATTCCATTTATGCTGAAAGACCTGGACTATGAGACACTTTGTTCCAAGTGTCAGTCTAGTTAAACTGTAAGAAACTCCTCCCAAGTTTGATCACCTTGTAGTGATAATTCATTTTAGGCATATCTGTTCACAAAGACCATCTATTACTAAGGCATAGAATCAAGGATTCTCTTCTACCAACACAAAACAGGAGGGCAACATGAAGGTATCATATAGTATTAAGATAGTTCAGCACCACTAATTTTCTTATCTTGCTTGCTCACTTTTCATCTCAGGTATTCAGAATTTTCTAATGAGTGAGTATGTCAATCTCCTTTTGAGATAATGTCTTTGAGAAGATGGATTCAGTTTATTCTATTTGCTTTCAGAGAGGGGACAGAAAAATACAGTCATAAGCCAGGAGAAATGCACAAGAACATTTTTTAGGTTGTTTTTTTTGCAATGCAAATGCGGTTAAGTGGCTTGCCCAAGGCCACACAGCTAGATAATTATTAAGTGTCTGAGACCGCATTTGAACCCAGGTCACAAGAACTTTTGAAAAAATAGGGATACAAAATTTTTGAATCAGTGAATTCTTATCAGAGGGAGTCTACAATGAGGGCTATGCACCATTAGGAAGGAGGTTGGACCAAATTGTGTCTTTTAATCTCTATTCAGAAAAAGTTCCTGGGATTTTTTCAGGACAATTGGAAACAAAACTTGGACTTTTTGCTCTTAATCCACTTTGCGAAATGATCAACTTAAAAGATCTTTCTGCCTGGATCACTTTTTCTTTGACTTTGGCATCATGTACTATCTTGGATACACAAAATGTAAGTGAATTAATTTCTTAACTACTGTTTCCATAATGGCATAAAACAATAGCAAAAACAGCAATGAGAGGAAAGAGTGGGAAGAAGTTTATTGATTTTTATCTGATGAAGTAACATTCAAGTAATCTCCAGACTTTCAAAAAATATGTATTATTTTAAAAGGAAATAAATATTTAGCATATGTTGAAAACATGGTGCCTTATCAAAAAGATATGAAAATATCAATGGGTGACAGGATAGAAAGAACGTTGTATTAAAAGGTAGGTCAATTTGTGTTGAAATTTTGATCTGCTTATGTATTTACGTGGGAGACCTTGGCCAAGGAACTTAGCTTTTCTAATCCTCAGTGTACTTATCTATAAAGTAAGGACACTCTACTGGATGGTATCTCAAGTTTCTGTTGGCTATAAATATATGATTCTCTGAATACAGTGGGCTACACTATATAAGTGGGCTACATAATTTGTCTTCTGCTACATAATTTTTCTTCAAAACTAGAAGCAAAAACTGACCCAAAACTGGAATGAACTAGCTTCTGTAATTCACTGAATCTGCCCTTCAAGGCCAATATCTCATCTATCACTTGGCATATCACTTGGCAGCACTGGTCTGTAATACTATGTGATGGAGAGAAATCACAATACCATTTCAGCAGCAAATCATCAACTGCCATGGACCAAAAGGGTCAGGGGAAATACCTACAATGAAAGCCAGGAATTTAGCCATAGAATAGGAAATTTCTGCTTTAGGCACACCTTTCCTCAGAAGCAGCCCCCCACACTACCCAATTGGACTAGGTGGATGTGATAATGTATTTACATCCAGGCCATTGAGTATAAGGACTTATTTCCATTTGTAACCTTGCCAATGAGACCCTGAATAGCATGGGTGAGTTCATTGGTCCTTCAGGATTTCTCTTTCTCTGTCTCTGTCTTTTTTCTCTGTCTCTGTCTCTCTTCCTTTTCTCTCTCTCTTTCATTTTCCAAATGAGAATTTCATTTATGGACCTCCTTTTTTTCCCCTCAAACCTCCCTCATTTCATCAAAGTTTCCTTGTAAGATGACTGAGGGTATCACTAAGAAGTATCTGGGTAACTCTGGTAAAAATTTCCAAAACTTTCTTCCTAGTCATTAGAAACCATTGTCTGAATGGACCAGTTAGTATACCCTGATTAAGTATGCTTTCAAAGTAATCATGTAGGGTCTATAGTACAGTAGGTAGAGTGCTGGCCTGGGGGACAGGAAGATGAGAGTTTAAATTCTGTCTCAGACAGTTGACATGTAATAGCTGTGTGACCTTGGACAAGTCACTAAATCCTGATTGCCTTGTATGGAGGACCATTTCTAATTGTCCTGATCCATATCTGGGCACTGGACCCAGATGGCTCTGGAGGAGACAATGAAGAACTGATGACTTAGCACCACCCCCCTCTCTCCAATAGAATACATGTGCTTGTCATAGCATCACTTCCCTGATGTCATGGTCCTTGTCAATAATGAAGTACAAACATTATACTTAAGAAAGTAATCTAAAACTGTAATTTAAATATGCCTTTATACCACCTAAACAGGTATAGTCATTTCTTCCCAATTTCTTCACACACTGTACACAGGACATTGTACTACTGTAGCAGCATTTATTCAGTCATGTCTGACTCTTCATGACTCCATTTGAGGTTTTCTTGGCTAACTTACTGGAATGGTTTGCCATTTCCTCTTCCAACTTATTTTTACATTTGAGAAAACTGAAATAAAAAAGATTAAGTGACTTGCCCAAGGTCAGATAGCTAGCAAGTGGCTGAAGCTAGATTTGAACTCACAAAGATGAGTATATCTAATAACTAATATTCATGTAGTGCTTTAAAATTTTGCAAAGCTTTGTAAATGTTACCTAATTTAATCCTCATAAATATTTTGGGAGGGGATGTTAATCTCCATTTATAGATGAGGAAATGAAGGTTTAAAGGAGGTTAGATGATCTGACCTGGGTTACACAGCTTAGGATATGTCTAATACAGGATTTGAAATCAGTTTGTCTGATTCTCTGCCTTGCCTTGCTTTTTGAAGTAGGGAAAATCCTCAGCTTTCTTCCAATGTTCAAACTGGGGTAAGGGAAACTTAGCTGCTGGTCACTGCTAATCAGTGAGAGGTTATGTTTAATACCATTGATAATATTATCAGAGTTCCAGAGAGGATATGACTTCTCCAAGATCTCACAAGAAATAACAGGGTAGAATCTGAACCCAAGTTCTCAGTCTTCAAATCATGAAAAGTAGAAGTCACAGAAATAGTGCTACTATCATACTCTACAGTCCATTAGGCAGGTTTTCTATAGCTTCTGATTCAACACCATTTTGACCAAGTCACACCTTTCAGATGAGCAATTTAAAAGAAAAAGATCATTTAGAAATCCCATGGAGATCGTTGCCTTTTAGAGACCATCTATTTTTTTGAGACCAAGAAGTAGAATTGTATTTGTGAAGTACTGATGGATTCTATAGAGGTTTTTTTCTTTTCGAGAACAAGTCTTCCTTCAGGGCCCCCACGTGGCTAGGTCGATTTTCATTGGAAAGGGTTTCAAGCTGGCTCTAATATTTACTCACTTATGCAGGTGCGTCCATCAGCATGGAGTCTGTATCCCATATCACATTCACAGTAGAAGGAGCCCTCAGTGTTAATGCAGCTCTGCTGGCAGCCACCGTTCACTACTGCACATTCATCGACATCTAGAGAAGGAAGACAGATGGCCGGGATTACAATGTCGTTTCAATGTCAGCCCTAAAGAAATGGCACAATATTTCCTCTGATCCACAGCATGTGTGATCTGCTAGGAAGTTGCTGCCTTTGTGGCCACCAATCTTTGCTTCTTTGATCTGTTTTTGATGTAGGGGTAAACAAGAGATGGATGATAGAGCTGGTATCGAGCTCTTGAACGGTTCTGACAGTGAGAACAAGGGTTGCCTAACAAATTTCTATTCTTCACATACTCAGTAATTAGACAAATCCTTGATATAGATGTGTCCTCTGGGGAAAGGAAAAGTGGAGGAAAGAATTACAAGAAGCTAATCTATTTGAGCTGGCACATACCAGTATATAAACACCAGCCACTGGTCAAATCTTGTGAAGAAAGGCAAAGGATACCATTGTGACCTTGAGGCACCTCTCATGAGCTTCTCTGGTCACCAAGGCAGAGAGAATGAGAAGTTGGATCAAATTATGCTTTGGTAATCATAACCAAACCAAACCAAACCAAAACAACTAATCTTTTTTTTATTACTGATATGGTTTTGAGAGTTATCACCTCTGATACATCTCCCCTTGATTTTTCCTTTATCAATAGAGATGATCTAATCACAATAATTTTTAGTAACTCAAGGGAAAGTTGCAGGTCATCTAATACAACCCCCCTCATTGCAGGGATAAGGGCATTGTGGTCCTGACAAGTGTTTTGTCCTGCTCAAGGTCACATGAATATCCAGTGGTAGGGAGAGAATTTGAATATGACTCAAAGTCCAGTGACTTTCCTTTCCACTGTATGTCACAGTGGCCTCATAAATAGTCTTCAGGCTGGTACAGAGGAAACAGAACTGTATCTGGACCTGGGGGTGGTGGTGGTAGGAGAGCCTGACTTTCAATCCCATCTCTGATGCTTGCAATTTACTTTAATCTCTGGCAAATTATTTAATCACCCTGGTTCTCACTTTTCTCATTTGTAAACAGGATGACCTGAAGTCTCTCCCAGCTTTAGACCTATGATTCTATGACATTCAGGTTAAGGAGCATTCAATTTCTGATCATCAAAAATCATTTAGTGAATAATGACAATATTAATAATTTTGAGTATTTTTAAAAGTTCGCAAAGATCTTTATATTTGTCCATTCAATTGGCCAATCAATCAATTGCATTAAAAGTGCACTTAGATATTTAATATTACTCAGGATATAAAGGCAAAAAGGAACCAGTCCCCTTAGCCTCTTCAGAGAGAGACCCCATGGGCCCATGTAAGTATAGAAAAGTAAATAGATTATCTCATTTGAAAAACACATCATTGTGAGTTTGGCACCATTGATATTAAGGAGTCCAAAGAAATAAGTGAAGAAACAATAGCTAATATTCATAGAGACCTTTAAGGGTTGCAAAATGCATTTAATATGATCTCCTTGGTGTCTTGCAATGTGAGATAAGTGTATTATTCTCCCTACATTACAGATGGGGAAATTGAGGCAGAGAGAAGTTTAAAGAATTGTCTAGGGCCATCTAGCCAGTTAGTGTATGAGACTGGATCTGAATTCAGGTCTCCCCAACTGCAGGTCTACATGACCTCTCTAGGTGACTCAGTAAATGGAGGGCAGTAATTTCAGTCAAGGAGATTGATGTTTGCCTCTGGCCTCAGACACTTAATAGTTGTATGACCCTAGACAAGTCACCAAACTGCTCATTACTTCCAAGTTTGTAAAATGAGGATAATCATGGCACCTATACCTCACCATTATTCTGTAAGGATAAAATATGATAATAGTGGTAAAGCAGTATGCAATCCTTAAAGTATTATACCATCTACTATTGTATTCCTTTCTATAATATATTAACATTTGTATTATACAATTATGTATTTTATATATATTATATATATAAATATTCTATAGAAACATACATATTATTGTTCTGGAGACAACAAACCAGGACTCATTTAAATAATAGTACAACAGCAAAATCGAAAACAAACACAAATTAATTTTAATTAAATCAATATAATGGTTATTTGGTGAAGTAAGCAGAACTAATTGATTTAAGAAGCCTTTCCTTTTTTCCTCACCAAATTGACTGAATTCACCCATTATTTTGTCACTATGTAGGCATTCTCAGGAGGTTTCTAGAATCTCCATTCTCTGATAAATGCCAAAGATTGCATCAACAAATAAACTACTTTGAGTGGTTTGACCTAGCCTAGTGGTTTGACTCTGAATCACTGTGTTCCCTGGGATACATCTGACCAAAGTATTTAAGAAAATGAGGAGTTGAGAAAAAGGACTGGAGAAATTAATTTATGAAGGATTTCAGAAAATTTGGACCAAAAACTCACACTTACTTTTAAACTACATCAATTTTCACTTCTACAAAATGTTACAAGGAAATGAAAATAAGAGACTTTGGGGGCATGACCAATGACAGGATATCACCTCATTCTTTAAGAAATGAAGAAAATATTGGACTTCCATCAGAATCTTCCTTTGGAGGAACGAAGCAAGTACAATGGCTGTGATGCTAGACCCTCTTCTGGATGCTGTCCTTAAATACGTGCATACATGAATATACACAAACACACACACACACACACACACATATATATTTCCATCATAATTTTGCCCAACTGTGTTAACAATAAAAATGCCAATGTTACATAAATTATTATTATAAAATTGCTCTATGGGAGTAAACTGGTAAAATGTGGAGACATTTTTGGAATTCCAAAATTTTCTGTATTATATTTCCAAGGGAGATGTTCAGAAAACTTCCATCCTCAGAACTGTGGAAAACATACCACTATGAGCAAAGATAAAATAATTAGAATTCCCCTTTACCCCGATATGTTGGTGATTCTAAGGTAGCAACAGGCAGGACCGACTATGCTAACATTTTTCTTTCTTTTCTTAAAAAAAAGCTTCCCTAAATGGTTTTTTTTTTGGTTCTATTTATCCTAACTGCTCTCCCCCAGATGGTCATGGAGCATAATAGTTTAAGAGAATGCCAATTACTATCCACATACTTTGCACATGAATGCCCACCGAGACAACAATGAGCCCGCTCCAGCTTCCAAACCACCTGAATTGCTAGTTATTATTTTGGCTTAGATTGTGTGACCATTTACCTGCGGAACTTGAGTTAGATAAATTATTCTTTTTTTAATGCCCTGTCTTCATCAACCCGTTGCCTGAAAGAAGGGATTTACATAGAAGTCCTGAGTGCTTTCCTTTGATCATCAGACTATAGTCATATTTGCACATATCTCAGAGAAGCCTTTTATTAACTACCCAAATGAGTTTAGTCATGGATGCAATTTAAAAATCAGGATCCTCTTACTTATTTTCACTTATTTTTGAGGAAAAATTCTTTTATAATTATAAAATACTTTGACATCCTAAAAAAATGCAATGGTGATATTGAATTCCTTTATTGGTATCACCATTCATTCAGTATGCATTCCAATTGGTCCACAAAGTCGTGGAATGTCAGAACTATAAGAAATATTAGAGACCACATTGCCTAATCCCTTCCTTTCATAAATAAGGAAACTGAGATTCAATGAAATGCAGGATTCATCTAAATTTCAAATAACTAGTTACATTTTCCATTCAGCATCAGCGAAGGCCA
The DNA here is from genome assembly GCF_037893015.1 of Macrotis lagotis. Taxonomy (NCBI): domain Eukaryota; kingdom Metazoa; phylum Chordata; class Mammalia; order Peramelemorphia; family Peramelidae; genus Macrotis; species Macrotis lagotis. The sequence continues at coordinate 28,942,445 of NC_133663.1, read as the reverse complement.
ACATTAATATCCATAACTTCATTCAAATGTTCATTCATTCATTCAATTCATTACTTTGCTATTATAAAATTTATTTATTATAAATTTATTTAATTTATAATATATTTATTATAAATAGAAGTTTATTTTATTATTCTTTATAATATTATAAACATTGCATAGTATATATGAATGTTATATATAATATTATTTATTATAAAACATTAATTAAATATTAAAATTCTCTAATTTTGATTGTCATTTATATTTATATTGTCAATTATAATTGATAAGTGATGGGGGAGTACAAAAAGAGACAAAAAGACAATCTTTGTTCCAATGGATCCTCATGGTTCTTATCAGTGAACTAGAGAGCCAAGAGCTCCTGCTTGCATTATACACTTCATTCAATCACAGTGTAAGTTTGTTGTGAACAAAGAATCTGAGGGGCAGATCTGGGGTAGTTTTAGGTACTTTTGTTCCTGGGATTGATCTGAGGCTCAATTGTGGGTCCTTTGGGTGAGAATATAAAAGTAGTGGTTGGGACTTCAAAAGAAGGACTTGGACCAGATGATTTTTAAGATTTCCTCCACATCTAAATCAGTGACTCTCTGAGTCTAATTAGCTTGTTGCAATAGTTTAGGCAAGAGATTATTAAGTTTGAAATTGAAGGGAGGGGTCATTGGATATTTAGACCTGAAGAGAAAATGTGAGAGATGTTTTAGCAATAGAATCAGGAATATCTGACGACATTCTGAAATATTGCAAGACAGGTATCATCAGAATGGAGGGGGGAGAGGGAAGAATGCATGCATGAAACATTTAAAAGTTTGATTAGCATTCTTTACATTTTATCCATCACTTTTCTCAATCTAGGCAATTAAAACAATAAATCAAGTCTTTATTAGTAGCATTTGCAATTCCCAAGGGGTAAATGCTCACATTAAAAATTGGATAATTTATTTTATTGTTTTCCAAGCAATCAGAACATCTCTTTTATATTTAACAGATCACCACTTTTGTTTGTATAACACAACCCCAGAGAACCTCATCAAAGTCTATGTAGAAGTGGCTAGTAGATGCTTCTGAAAAAGGGTAACTCCGATTTGTAATGCAAATACCATGGAGAAATGGGAACAGGTGTAGACACTTCCTAATTGATTTTGATCACCTGATCTGGTGGTAAATAGGTTCCCTGATTGGCATCGGGCAGAGATATTCAGAAAATTTTGAGTCAGCTTTGCCCTCCACCATTTTCACTTTGATTCTGTTCTGATAGTTAGACTCCTTTGCCTATAGTCCACTGGAAGATAACACTGTAAGGAGAGAAGTCTGAGTCTTCTCCCTAGACTCTGAGGTCATGTAGTCTCATGAAAACATTTTTGGTTATTTTTCCACCATATCTCCTCCTGAGCTCATTTCATTAAAGTCAATGGAGACTAATCTGGAGACTCTGACTTTATGAGTTTCAAAATGTCAAAGAGTGGACCTCCAGAAATCTGATAGTTAAAAGTTAGAGCATGATAGACAGCGAGCACCCTTATCCCAAGTGTCCAGCAGTGCTCTTTTGGGATGCAGTCAATGGTAGCTGAGATAAGAAATCAACCAACATTCATGCCATATTTGGATGTTATTTTGGTGGAGCCAATATCATTTAGGAAGTCTACTATAAGAATCAGCTTATTCACCCCAGAGAACAAAATTGTACAGAGGAGGGAATGTCAGTGCCTCTTGTAGCTTCTTAATTGTAACCTCTTAAATGTTTACTGAATTAATGAAGCTATGGATTTTTTTTAAGGCTGGCCTTCTCTGATGTTGAAAGAAAAGTATAGCTGGTTATTTGAAATTTAGATAGGACTACCTCACACCTCTCAGATTGCCAACATGACCAGAAAGATAATAATCAATGTTGGACAGGATGTGGATAATCTAGGACACTAATGCATTGCTGGTGGAGCTGTGAATTGACCCAACCTTTCTGGAGAGCAATTTGGAACTATACCCAAAGGGCAATAAAAGTGTGCATAGCCTTTGATTCAGCAATACCACTACTGGGTCTATACCCTGAAGAGGTCATGAAAAGCAGGGTGGGGGGAATCACACATGTACAAAACTATTCATAGCAGCTCTGTGGGAAATAAGTGGAAATTGACGGGGTGCCCATCAATTGGGGAATGGGTGAACACATTGTGGTATATGGATGTGATAGAATGCTATTGTTCTATAAGAAACCATGAGGGATGGGATTTCAGAAAAGCCTGGAAAGACTTGCATGGATTGATGCTGAGTTACAAAAATATTGTTCACCATAAACAGCAATATGGGCTGATAATCAAACTTGATGGACTTGCTCACTCCATCAGTGCAATAATCAGGGAAAGTTTTAGGGATCTGTGATGGAGAATGCCATCTGTATCTAAGAAGGAACTGTGGAGTTTAAATGAAGACCAAAGATTATTATTTTTCAGTTTTTAAAAGCTGCTGTATGTATTATGTAATTTTCCTATCTCTGTTTTCTTTCTTCCATTTGTATCTGTTTCTTTTCTCAACATATTCAGTTTGGATCTATGCATATCATGGAAGCAAATGTAAAGACTATATCAGAGTTCCTTTTGTTGGGGGAAAGGAAGAGGGAGAGGAAGGAGGGAGAGGAGGGAAGGAGAAAAAAATTTGTAAAATTCAAAACCTTACAAAAAATAGTAGAAATTACCATTGTATTTATTTGGAAAATAAATGAAATATTTATATGATTAAAAAAGAAATTTAGATGAATCCTGCATTTCATTGAATCTCAGTTTCCTTATTCATTTGAGGAAGGGATTGGACAAGGTGATCTCTACTATCTCTTATAGCTCTGACATTCCATGAACCCTAAAATGTTGGGGATAAATAGGTGTACTTTTTTCTTGCTTATATCTTTGAAGTTAATATCCCTTTTAAATGCTAATAAATATTAAGTATCTAACATTATGAAAATGAGGTCCAATCAGTGAGGTCTGGAAGCAATGACATTGGAGATGGGCTACTTCCCAAATCTCTCAATGAGCAGAATATATAGCAGGTTTCTTTTGGGAGAGAAAAGTCAGAGAGAACTAACTATCAAAAGCTTATGCCACAGGGAAGAATCAAATCAGAACACAATGGTGGGACATTGTACACTAGGTAATTCAATACTGGCATCATTTGACAGGAGCAAAATGCTCAAAAGGTCAGTTACCTTTCTCCCTGGGCGAGCACCCAGGGGGTAGACACAATTTTGCTACAGCGCAACCTTTGGTAGAGAGTAAGGCTGTATTCCAGGTCAAATCTTTTTTTTAATCTTTCAGAAAACAGCATGACCACGCTAGGGGCTTTTCCCTATTTTTAAGAGGAATAGGAAGCCCTGAATTGGCAATTATGTGAGAATATCATAGAATTCACAGTTGGAATCAACCTCCAACTTCTTTATTTAATAGATGAGGGAACAAACAATTACAGCCACAGCGCAGAAATACTCAACTTTTATGAAACACGTCAAAATTTGTAAAGTATTTTACATAGATGAACTAATCAGAATTTCACAATAACTTCATTGAAGTACATATTCCCCACCCCCACCCCCCACTCCAGCCCCTTACCCCAGTTTTATAGATGAGGAAACTGTAGTAGACAGGTCAAGTGACTTGCCCAAGGTCACACGGTAACTAAATGTTGGAGACTGGATTTGAACCTAGGTTTTCTTGAATCCAAGTCTGGTCCCCTATGCAGTAGGTTACCTGATGCACAAGTAGCAAAGAACAAAACTGGAATTTGAACTTAGGTCTTCTGACTTTGAATAAGAAGCCTCTTTATTAAAGATTAGCACGAGTTGAATGAGGAACCCTCACCCTCACAATGCTGATGAATGCCTTTCTGGTGTGATCAGAGGAAAGTGACTGAGACCTGGAAGGCCCTGAAGTCCTCTAGTCCAAGCATCTCATTTTACAGATGAGAAAATCCGGCCTCAAGGGAAGTCAAGGTCATAGGATTATAAAACCAAGTATAAATGATTTTAGAGCACATTTAGTTCAGCTTGCTTCATTTTACATATGCAGAAACTGAGTCATTGGTTGGTTGAAAGAATCACAAATAGTAAAGTGTCAGAGGGGGAGATTTGAACCTGAGAATTAAGGAATTCATATTCTTTCCACTGTACAATAAAGCCCTAAAGATGTGACAACATGTTATGATGAACAGGGAGCTGGCCTTGGTATCAAAAAAGATCTGAACTCAGGTTGCATTTCTGAGAACTACTAACTGAGACACACTAGAAAAATTGTCTAACTTCTTGGTGCTCTTGGCAACTTGCTAAGCTTATATGATGTGGAATGTGCTGACTGGTTTTGGGAGAGGGAGTTACCTTATCCATGAGTTCCCCATAACAAAGAGATCATTATAGATTCAATCCCTATCTCTGTCTTACTCTTCCTATCCCCTTACCATGAAGAGTAAACCAGAGCACACTTAAAAATGTAAAGACACTTTCTCTTATGAACAAATATCTCCCCAAGTCAAAGCTTGCCTCTATTAACATCCTTCCATAATTAGATCCAAGGGCAGCATTATTGAACACTTGATTTGGAGTCAATAAAACTCATGTTGCTATGTTCAAATCCAGTCTCAGACACTTGCTAGCTGTGTGACCATGGGCAATTCACTTAACTTTATTTGCCTTTCTTTTCAAATGATCTGGAGAAGAAAATAGCAAACCCTTCCAGTACCTTTGCCAAGAAAGCCTCAAAGGGTTTACAAAGAGTCAGATATGATGGAAAATTGACTGAAACAATTCTTATGGTGGAGTCAAGAGTGTGTTAGATTTGGAACCAGGAGACCTGGATTTAAACCAACTTTTCCTCTTTTTGCTCCTAATGACTTTGGCCAAATTACTGAATATCTCTGCTCTCTAGTTTCCGAATTTTCAAAATGAGGGGAGGAACGAACTATTGGGCTTTGCAGTTCAACTGTAAATCTATGATTTTTCAAGACCCAGTAAAAGTCCCATATCCTGAGCACTTTGTGCCTCACCAGGAAGAAGACTCTGAATCCTTAAGAGCTGTTCACATATTTGCTGATCTCTACAGATCCAGACAAACTTTTCTTCATAACACAGGATTTTGTGAAGAATCATTCCATTCCAAATGTCTAAGATGGCAAGAGAAGAATTCCTGGAAACCTGTTCTTATCATTAGATCCTAGAGATTCCTTTTCCTTTCTTCCCCCCATTCTGAATTCATTTCTCAAGGAGAAACCTGGATGAATACTGAGGAAATACATCGTTTCCCTAGTAAAATTGCTATTCTGACCTTGCAATGACCAAGCCAAAAAGACAAAAAAAGATGGCAAACAATCATTGGAACCTGAAACTGGGGAATGAAGGAATCTATGGAGTGGGAAGGAATTCTGAAACCTACCATGTTAACAACCTGGTTTCTCTTTTAGAAACCACTGGCCTCCACCTCGATCTCACCAAAAATCATCATTGCCTTGACCCAGTGGCCTTAACCAGTGGTAATAATGAGAACTGTTTCCTGGCAAATAAGATGTGAGCTCTGACCAAGGCTTCCCTCACTCATTACATCAACAAGATTTCTTCCCAGTGTGAATTCTCTAATATATAAGAAGGTGTGAACTCCAAGCAAAGTGTCATCCAAGTTATAGCATCCCTAAAGGCCATGGTATGTGAGTGTTACAGTATTCTTTGCAATATAACATCTCTTTGTTCTGAGATTAGGACCATGCTACATGAGAAACACAGTGTGGACCCTGAGACTAAATAGTTTTGTGTTGTAATTGAATATACTTTAGAATCAAAGTTATATGTTTAATGATAGGAAACATCACACCAAAAATGGCACAGCATATGAATTGTCACCCTATGAACAATGAATGGAGAAGCTAGGAAAAAGTGATCATTCTGGTTAGGATGATATTTTTAGTTGCTATTTTAGGGGTACCTTTGTTGGCGCATGTCAGTAAAAGTACAAAGTCAAACGTTCATCCTATAGAGGAAAGAAAGCATGGCTAGCTTGAGTACTCTCCTTGAAATGGCAATCCTAGGAGGAATCAGAGGAAGAGACTGCAGAGGTGGAGACGGTTGCATCCAGGGGAAGGAGGAAGAGAATAGGTTTTTCTTAAGTGCCTACTATCTGCCAGGCGAGTAAATGTTTAACAATAACCTTGGTGGGGAGGGGATGCATGATAACATGTAATCTGCGCTGTATCCATCACTTTCTTAAGTCTAGATAATCAAGAAAATAATAAACAAACCCTAATACATACATATATATATATATTTATATATGTATATAGCCAAATTTCTAAGTATAAATGTTCACACTGTTCATTTAATAGTCTGTTCTTAAGTCAGAGATGGCATTGCTAAGACTGTACAAACTATGTATAGGGAGCTAGCAGGAGAAATAGAAGCCTGGGTTTCTACTACTGAGGGTTGACTACTGAGTCACACAGCTTTACAGCAAAACAAAAAGGAGAAAAATGTTTTTGTCTTTTAGATGAGACTATCAGAATTGGGTTTTGGAAATGATTTCTGAGGTTCAATGGGGGGGGGGATGTACTCTTGAAATAAAGTGAGAAGCTGCTGTTCCATAACTCAATATGCTTATTTGTAACCTTAGGAGTATTCTAGTACTCACTTCTCTGGCAGAAGATACTCAGAAGCAGATATCCTGGGAGTCCCAGAACTAAATTTGGACTCCTCTACAAGTATCAGGAGCTAAAGCAGGGCAGATAGTTCACAATTTATTAAATGGTTATTATGTGTAGAATATTACACATTCCTAAGTGTCAAAAAAGACAAAAAAATACTTAAGAAGTGGTCTCTTCCTTTCTACAGCATGTGATCTTATAACAGAGATAAGGCAAGGATATTGTACATATATATATATTATATAGGCATGTATGTCTCGATATATGTAAATAACGATATGTGCACATATAAACAGAGAGGTATAAATATACACATGCTATATGCATGTATATAGACATATATAAATGTACACCCATGCAATCCTGGAAATTAAATGTAAAATAACTTGTTAATAACTAAAACAGAGCAGACGCTAAGAGTTTAAGAGAAAAATTAAGTAATATGGGAGGACAGAGAAAGACATTCTTCCTTTTGTTGCTAGATTATCTATAATACATAATGGATATATAGACATTTATATAGATGAAAGTGCTTTATAAATATCATATTTATATACACATGAAAATAAGGGCATATTAATAGATGTGCATATTCTGCACATTTACGTGTATGCACGTTTCATAAAATACACATACATGGATACAATTGTTCATCCATTTTCTTTTTTTTAATAGGTGAAGAATCTGAGGCAAGAGAAGTAATTTTCTCCAAGTCACATAAGTAGAAAATCAGAGATAGGGATTTGAAGGAACATCCTTTAGATATCAATCCTAGCGTCCCTCTGGTGGGCCACATTGCATCACACTGTAGTAAGGACAGACATGCTTTCAGCAGGGGGGAGATTGTCTGTTCTTCTCTGGCTTCATAAAAGAAGGGAAGGGTCAGGTTAAGAACTGACCAACATTAAATGATGGATATAGTGTGTGCCCAACATACTAAAACATTGAGGTGGTAAAATATACAGAGTGCTGGTTCTTCCTGAGTTCAAATTTGAATTTAAACAATTAAAAACTGTGAGACCCTGGGTAAGTAATTTCCATGACTTTTGTAATTTGTCTCAGTTCTTCAGCTATAAAATGAGCTGGAGAAGGAAATGGCAAGCTACTTCTGTATATTTGCCAAGATAACCCCCAAATGGGGTTATGAAGAGTCATAGATGACTGAAGAGTGACCAACCAACAACATCTCTGTAGAGAAAAAGACACTTCTGACAGGTTTGCCTTATTACAGGTCTTTCAGGCAGTGGGGTGGAGTGCAGATGACTTCATCAGACTTAGGTAAATTTAGAATTGGTTAAATTATAGAATTAGAGGATTTGAAAATCTGAAGGGATCTCAAAAACCATTTAGGACAGTTCATTCCAGAAAACTCCAACTATAGGATAAATATCTTTCTTTTATTGGCTTCTTTTTGTTATCTATTAACATGCACATATTCCCCTCCCCACATGCTTAAAAAACCAAAATAAAAAACTTTCATATAATCCAAGTATCTTTGTAGCTATTGGTTTACATCTCTCTTCCCTTTCATGTCTAAATTCCTTGACAAAGTCATCTACATTTAGTGCCTTCCCCTTCTAGATTCTTCTGATTTTAACATTCAGCTGAAATTACCAATGGCCTTGTAAGTTCCAAATATAATGAAAGATTTCTCAACCCCTATTCCTGACCTGTTTGCAGCCTTTAACATTATCAGTTCTCTTTTCTCTTGGATAATCTCTCCTCTCTAGATTTTTGTGACACCGTTCTCTTCTGATTCTACTATTTGTGTGGCTATTCTCCTTTGCAGGTTCTTCCTTCAGGTACTGGTCACTAAGTGTGAATCAGGGGCATGTGGAGGGAGGGAGGCAGAACTGAATCTCACCTCTGCAACAGGTTGAGCCCATACACTTGATACATAAGGATGAAATTCATTTCTGCCAAGTGGATGAAATTCAGCTCTGCCTCACCTGCCAGCCCCTCACCCCATCCTTTTTTGAGTATCCCCCCACAAGAGTTTGTCTTAGGCTTCTTTCTATTCTCCCTCTATACTATCTTGATTGGTTATTTTATCAGTTTTCATATACTCAGTTATCATCTTTAACAGTTGATTCTCATAAAGATTTACCTTGCACTAATCATTTCTCCTCACCTTCCATTATCACATCACCAACTTTTCCAGTAGACGTCTTGAATTGTTTGTATTGTAAAAATTTTGAACAAATGCTCAAAAAAAAGAATTTCCTTTCTTCCTCCTTAAATCATCTTCTCTTCTGAACTTTCTTATTTTCCCCGTCATTATACTCCCTGTTAGGCAGGCTGGGAACCATTTTTTGACTCCTCACTGATGCCTTATCCCCCACCCCCAATTCCAATCTATTTCCAGGTCTTATAATTTTTATATACCCAACATTTAGATTCTTTTTCTCTACTCATGTATCTACTATTCTGGTGCAATCCTTCATGAAATCATTCCATATCTATCATACTCCTTCTGATTGGTCTCCCTACCTTAAATTTCTACTCACTGTAGTCTATCCTTCATTTAGGCATGAAAATTGCGGTCCTAAAATACAGTTCTAATCACATTACCATTCCTCCACTCTAGTGGCTCACTGTTACTTCCAAAATGGAATATAAACCCTTTGATTTACCCTTCCAAACTCTTGACAATCTAGCCTCTTTCTACATTGGTTGGCTTATCTTTTCTCTCTTCATTCACTCTGTGATTCATCTGGAGGTTTTCTTTCTGTACTTGCCACACACCGCACCATTTCCTAACTCCAAGTCTTTTCACTGATTGTCTACCAAGTCTGGAATTCTCTTCCTGACTTCTCTGACTTTTTTTCTCATCTCAGCTAATTTGCACCTAAATTTGAACTAATTTCCTTTTAAACAAAATACTATAAAAACAGATATCCTATAATGGAATGAACACTGAATTTAGACTCAGAATGTGGCTATAATTCTTGGTTCTGCTAAATATTAATAACAATAATGATACCATTAACAATTACTCTTTATCCAGGACTTTAAGATCAGCAAAACATTTATATGCATTATCTTATTCAATCTTCATAATATCCTTATCTGCTATTACCATGGATATTGCTCACTGCTTTTCAGATATAAACACTGAGACTTCAAAAGGTGAAAGGACTTTGTAGAAGAATTGCCACAAGTAAGGGTCAAAGGCAGGACTCACCCTCAATTGTTTTCTATGTCTAAGTCCAGTGCTATACTATTCAAATGACTTTAGGAAAGCTATTCAACCCTTTGGCCCTTCAGTATAAAAACTAGGGACTTGATTATGAGAACCTACAAGTTCCATTCAGCTGCAAATGTAGTGTTAATGACCTACTAGTTCAGCCATGTCCAAGTTCAGGTTTAGCATTCTGATCCAGTATAACACCTTCACTGGGTAACATTCTAAACACTGGCAAGATCCAAAATGATAAATAAAATATTTCCTACAGTCTTGAGACTATTTAAGGCCGGGCCAATGGCCCTCCAGAGAACAGGGGACACTGGAGAATCTTTTAGTTAACAGGGATTTCTACCAGATTTGTTCAAAAGGAGAGGGTACAGAGGCCTTGCTGCTTTTATGCTTGGTGGCCGATTAGATCGAGTTTTTACACAATACATTTGCAACCATTTTCGTTTCTCAGCACTTCTCAGAGCTCTAAGAATACCTGTGATGTTTGCTTGGGGAATTGAAAGGATACCCCCGAGCTATTCAACACCAGAGTTATGATGTCTAAAAAAAAATGCACACACAAAACAACCCAATTCCTCAGAGAAAGTAAGCTCTGTGAGTCTGCAGATTAAGAGAACCATAACCTTGGTAGAGCAAGGGGGAGGCAGAGTCAAATGTGCACACCTGGATTACTGCATTACATTAAGGACTCAGCTAAAGTCATCCTTTAGATAGCCAAGTGACTCTGGATTCCGGAAGGCAGTACTAAGGAAGCATAGCAAAACCTACCAAACTGGAAAAGCCTTGGACACAGCAGCAGTTTTAGGAATTGACTAGTAATTTAATTATGAATCCTCGTTAATCTAGGAGACTTGTCACCAAAGAATGGGCCACCAGATTCTTCACTGGGAGGTATCTGTACAGCCCTGACTATGAAGGCATGGAAGAAGTGTCTACAATAATAAAATCCCGGAATCATTGATGGAGACAAAAGTGACCTCAATGGCTAGTCGTTCAATCCAAACCCTTCTAGGAGTGGACTCAAGTAGATTTTGTTTGCATGTCTCCAGTAAGAGAGAGCTACAAGTTTATGAATTAGTCTCTCATATTTTTTTAAGAGTGGTGTGATCTTTAAGAGATCCCAATTCCATCTCCAACTTTAAAAAAAGCCTGCCCTGTTTTTACCCTTCCAGTTTCTTGTATCTTAATCCCATCCACACCTTCCCTATGATGTAGCTACACTGGTCTCCTGGAAGTTCTTAAAGACGTCAATCCCATCTCCCCATCTCTGCACCTTTGCCTTGGTTAGTTCCATTTCTAGAATGCTGAACCCCATTACTCCATCCTCTTTCTTTTGTTGTCTTCCTTCAAGACTCAACTCAGTCTACTCCTCTCCCCCTGCCCCCCAGAAAGTCCTTCCTCTCTTCTTTTTCCTTTTTTTTCCAGATTAACTTTCATTTACCCTGTATCTCAAATACTCGTGTTGTCTTCTCTATTGGAATTAAGACCAGGACTATTTTGACCTTCATTTGTATCTTTAACCTTTATCCCAGTATCTGGTACATAGAAATTGCTTTTTGACAGCAATCAGAAATATGCAATAATAAGGGAGACCAATTAGGAGGGTTTTGAAGTAGTCCAAGAGAAGGGATATGGGACTTGAATTAAACCACTGCCTGAGGGAATAGAGAGAGGGGCTAGATTCAAGAGATACTGTGGAGATAGAAACAGTCATATGGCAAATGATAAAGTTAAGGGTTGATAGAAGCAAGTAGATGATGACTCATGATTGCAAATCAAGGGGGATCATTTATATGTCATTGAGTATAAATGAAATTTTTTTGGAGGGGAAACAATGAAGTCATCATTTAAAAGTTTTAACTTTATGCCTCACATTTTGAAATACTTTTCTAATTATTGCTCAGAGATACATTACATTTCTTGAGTGGTATGCCACCAAATATCATTATTGAGTGGTTTGATAAAATTGGCTTCTTGCTGATGAAAGTGCATAAAACTACAGAGGAAGTAATAACAAATCAAAATTAGTGCTAATATATTTCATAACAAGAAACTATATTTCTTTCTCTTCAAAATCTGTATGCAAAAATAAAAAACTGTTTTTCCTTCTTAAAACACATACAAAAGAAAAAACAAACATTTTAATTTTTTTTTGTAAAATTGCTTGGATATATAAACACACATTCAATATACACACATATATATTCATATGATTACTTGGAGATAATTATATATAAGTAATTTTACTTGTAAAATATATAATGTATTATGTCATATAATATATAAAAGCAATAAACTTGTAATATATATGTTTATATATATATATATATAAAGTTGTATGGATTTATAATAATACACTTTCTAAAACATATCCAAGTAATTTTAAAATGTATATATATATATAAATATAATACAAATTGCACAATTATATGTATTATACACATACTAAATTATGAAAAGAGAAATCCCAACACCATTATTTGGTACAATTCCTTTGTTTGTGTTGACTCATCAGTATGATCACTGCATTGTCTGAGGAAAAACTCATTTCTTTTTTTTAGGTTTTGGCAAGGCAAATGGGGTTAAGTGGCTTGCCCAAGGCCACACAGCTAGGTGACTATTAAGTGTCTGAGACCGGATTTGAACCCAGGTACTCCTGACTCCAGGGCCGTTGTTCTATCCACTGTACCACCTAGCCACCTGAAACAACTCACTTCATAAATTTTTATCTTAAAATAATCAAATTGACCAGTTCTTTTGGCACATGAGTAAATGAGGTCTAAAACATCATGATTAGACATGACAGAAAAGATAGCTAGTCTGAAATAGTGTCTAGAGTGCTACAATGATAGACAAAGATCTGGGTTCAAATTCTGTCTCTGACATTTGCTAACTTTGTGACTATCAGCTAATTACTTACCTTCTCTCAGTCTCCAGAAGACTAAGATTATTAAAGTAGGCAGGCAGCAAATACATATTAAATGCCATCAGCCCAGGTTCACATAGCTAATAATTTTCAGTTACCTGAGGCTGGACTTGAATTCAGCTCCTCCTGACTCCAGGATCAGAACAATATCCACTGTGCCATCGATTTGCCCCTATGATAAGCTATGAGAATGCAAACACAAGCAAAGATACATCCTTGCTCTAATGGTGCTGCCATTCTAGCAGATGGTAAAGCCAATGGTAGTAGATGATACCAGAATCATCATTGGTAGAGGCAATTCCCACCCCGAGAAAATGGTAGATTCTTGATGTCTTGACTACTTTATCTTTCCTCCAAATAACACTTTAGAAAGTTGTATGCAAGACTGTAGTTCAGGATGTCAGAAAAACCCATCAGGAAAGAAATTCACCATGGCCGACTCTGATAATAAGCTGCAAACACTAATTCATACGGTCCGAGGAACCTTTCTAACTAGGGCCACTTTTAGTTGAAAGAAGTTTAAAAGGACGGTTATAGAAACGTCCACCTGCCTTGCCCCATTTTTGTACACTTGATTATTCAAACAAAGATCTTCTAACTTATTGCCTAATGAAACACGATGGCTTCATATTCTTCTGCAGTTTTAGATTCAAATTCAAGAGACTATTTTCATTTAAAGTGTACCGCGGCATTGTGCTGAATTTAAGAACCTACAAGCATTTCATTAGAAATCCATTTAAAAGTAATTGTCTTCCTTTTTAATGTACTCACTTAACCTGTAGTCAAAGTGTTTCTTCTGTCGTTATAAAATAGCTCATGTAATAATCAGATTCTCTCCCTTAAAATTATTTCAGAAACATCCAGAGTTGTAAATTCAGTTTAAAATGGGCTAAATTCAAAGGCTGCCAATTATTGGGTAGAGAAACTGGAATCCTGATGGCATCTTTGTGTAAAACTTCTAGCTAGGAAAATTGTCAGGTATGTTCTCATTGGTATGCTTAAAACTGTTGTTTTGGGATATGAATGTATCAACTGGGGCTTCTTCTCTTTTAAGACAAGATACACCAAATAGTGTCTATTTAAAGAGGTATTTATTTCATAGTAGGTGTCTACAGGAAGTTAAAAAAACTTTTTTCTTCAACTTTTTTGAAGATAAACATATATAGGAACAAAAAAAAAAGGACAAAGGAATATGGGTAATTTGGAAAGCCAATAATATCCAACTCTCCTTTAGACAACCAAACATGCCACACTGGACCTTGATTGCTATCGTTGTAGAACTATTCTGATTCGAATATTTGAAATGTCCCATTCTGCTTTCAACTACTTTTCCTTTCATCCTTCACTTATTTCTGTCTTTTACTAATCTTGCTTGTCATTGGGACTTCAGGTCCTCTGGCGCTTCTCCGATCTTTATCTGACTTGTTTCTCTGTGCTGTTTGGGTATTCTAGTCAGCGATGCCAGTAATTTCTAACTAGCATCCCAGAATCCCTTGTTCCTTGATCACCAGTCATATCCACCTTACTAATCATTGACCATCAGCAACTACTCTCTGTGTTTGTATTTCTGGGATGCTGAGTGTTTCTGGATACTAGACTCATATATTTATTTTTTAGAAGGGATCTCCATGGCCATCTGGTCCATACCATATGCAAAAGAAATAACATTTTAACAGAACCAACAAATGCTCAAACAGCCTGCTTGTACCTCCAGCTAGGGATGAAATCACCACCCTTCAAAGTAATCTCTTCCACTTTGGAAAAGTCTAACTGGAGGGAAGAGTTTCCTTCCTTTCCTTAGATGGAGACTGATTTCTCTCTTTGCATCTCCTCATTCTGCCTTCTGAGGCCAATTAGGACACAACTAATGTTTCTTCATCACCCTTGATACTTGGAAGACAGGTATCTATTTCATTTCTTGCCTTCGAGGAAGACAGAATTGAAGCAACTCAAAGGAAATGATATCCATAAATTTAGAGTAAGTACCCCAATCGTTCCCTATTTGTTCCTGACTTGGGGTAGAGTATTTCAAGCTCATATTGGTCTGATCAGTCATAGTTGGCCACACTGTAATTTGTCTCAAACAGAGAGAAATCATTTTGATCTTTGATAATTGAAGGACAAACAAACCCATTTCCTATTAAGTGATCTGCTTGTCTCTATTCTCCTCCATCAGTCTAGCTGATGATACATTATTGACAGATAAGTTATATATAGAAGCATAGATTCAGAGCCCTAAGGTCATATCCTCCAACCCTTTCATGCTTTAAGGGAGGAAACCAGAAAATGAATGTGATTCTTCCTAATTTACATATCTGATAATGTTTTCCCTCTTGCTCTTAAACCCCTAATGGCACCATATTGGCTACTAAATAAAGTCCAAACCAATTAATCTAAGTTCTAATACCTCTATGGACTGATATTAAACTCCTGTTGTCTCTCAGTTATACAATTTTTAGCCTTTTGGTGTTCACATATCTTACATGCCAGCCAAATTAAATTATTGATAGTTCTCCAGGCCCATCTCCATATCATGTGTCTTCAGATATTCTCAGCTACACCTTCACCTGTTGAAATATTACTATTCTACAAAGTCCAGACATGCTATTTCCTCTAAGAAGCCTTTTCTTATCTCTTCATCTATAAGGGATGCCTCTCCACTCCTCCCCCCAAAGCTAGAGGATTATTAATCCCTCTCATATCACATATTTTATCAACTTTATATTTTCTACTCAACTGGAAACTCAATTAACTGCAAAGAGGCCACATCCTAATTATCATTATTCTACAACATCAATCCCAGAGTCCTAAAGGGGATGGAATCACTGAAAATTTCAGAGTTGAGAAGTACCTCATCAGGCATCTTGACTAATCCATACCTAAAAATAAAACAAAGCCCTACAGCTTATCCAGTAAGTAGCCACCTAATCTTGAAGATACATAATGAGAGGGGACTCATTCAGCAGTCGTATTTGGAGCTGCTTTAATGCAAAGAGAAGTCTAAATCTGCCTTTCTTGCAAGCTCCAAGCATTTCTCCTAACTTTATTCTCTGTGACCACACAGTAGTTTTTCATATTTTGAAGACATCTCTCTCATCTTGATGGATCTCTAAAATAACTGCTTTCATTTCCTCCAACTGGTTTTCATATAGCACATTATGGCTCTTAACTATCTTGTTCCTTCTTGGGACATCATCTAGCTGATTAATGCCCTTCCTAAATTTTGTCATCTAGAAGAGACTGCAAAACTCCAGATGTATTTTGACCAAGACAATTCACAGCAACGCCATCATCTATTTATCCCTGGATGCTATTCCTCTTTTTCCATATCCCAAGCTTGCAAATTTTTGTTGATAGCCATGTGCTATTGTTGACTCATAAATATTTGGTGAATGAATGAATGAGTAGCTATTAGACCCAAATAGAACTGCTCATCATTGATATGGGTTTGCTTCCTTCCTCCGTCTATATGGGATCCACTATTATCTAATTGATGTGACTTGGAGGGAGGGAGGATGAGGAACTTCAAAAATGAAAGCCTTGCTGTTTCCAAAGAAAAGAATGGCTCAGAATGTAATAATAGTGTTTGGCCTTCATTATTGAAGAAGACCATGACATCAAGAACATAAATTGGAATTGAGTGAGGGCTGGGGGGCTGTGCTGAGTCACAAGCTTCTTTCTCCTCCAGAGCTATCTGGGTCCAGTGGCCAGATGTGACTCAGGATGACTGGAGATGGTCCTGGATGTGGGGCAATCCGCATTAAGTGACTTGCCCAAAGTCACACAGCTGCCTTCCTGACTTCATGCCAGTGCTCTAGATAGCTGCCACTGGCCCAGAATGTAGAATTAGGATCACTTCTTTGCTCCCAGAACAGACAGATATAGATTATTCAACAAAGACATTTTGTTGTTTATCCTCTCCAATGAATGGCTCTGGTATCGATAAGGAGTTTCAGGTGATCTCCAGATGCAGCATAGAGGACGAAAGTACATTTTCCAAGCTCTCTATTCTGTTATTTCTACCTGCAGGCAGACTAGGCATAGAGGAGGACCACATGGAGATACCAAGCAAGGGAAAGAATTGAGTTTTTACTGAACTACCCTGGTAAAGAAAACACTCATTCTGGTCCTGGTAGATGTACCCTGTTTTTCTCAGAGTCTGATTCTGTGGCAATACAAAGGCAGCCCCAAAGAAAGGACATCGAAAAGTACAGGCTGGCGACATTCAAAGGGAATCTGAAGCAGCCTGGATGGAGACTGATAAAAGCACATTTGTCTGGGGAGGGAGTCTCTTGAAATTTGTACTCAATGCTCAAAAGGCTGCATCGAGAATTATCAGTGGTGAGAAGACGGTCGAATTTAGCTTAGGAAGCTGGTTATGGCTCTGGTTGAATGGGCACTGATTAGGAACGGGGAGACCGTACGGTAGTGGGTCAGGATTTTACTTTGAGGGCCTCCAAATGGAGAAGCTTAAGGGAAAATACAAAGTTTATTTAGAGGCTGGGGCTCATTTTACCATATTGTCCCTGCTAAGGAGGAAGTTGACATTTACTGTGCATATTGAATATGAGGTTGGAGAAGAATAACATTATTGGAAAAGGAAAAAGAAAAGAAAAGAAAAACAGAGAGAGAAGGCTGTCTGGGAAGCAGCAAAATGGGGGAATAGTAAATGATACCTGCAAAAGGAAAAAAAGGAGTAGAAAAAGAAATTCACCCATAGTGTATCGTTGACCTTAGGAATCCCCTTTATTAGCCATAATCATAACACATTTGCAGAATGCTCCACATCTTTTTTCTGAGAAGTAGGGGTTGTGTAAGTGTAATCCTTCATATTTTACAAGGGGATAAACTGAGACTCACAGAGGTAGTGGGATTTGTTGGTCCCGCAGCAGGACTGAGAAAGAACTATTTAACCTTTAGACTAGAAATCTTTTTCACTAAAGCAGAGCCTCAGTAAGAAGTCTCTTTCTCTTTACTGGAAGGCTTTATGTGGAAGTCAACTTGGCAGGAAGGTTATCTGGGGGATTTCTTTCAGGCTTAGATAATAAGAATAATATTAATGACAGCAATAACTAACACGTATGACTTAAAAGTTCCCAGAACACTTTGCACACATTATCTCACTCCATCCACATAAGATTCCTGCAGAGTAGGACCTATTACACACATGAGGAAACTGAGGCTGAGAGAGGCCAAGTGATCATAAAAAATTAAGTCAGCATTGACCTTCAAAATTGTTATTTTAAATACCCAACTCAATAAAGCAGGTGATACCTAGTTAGAGAGATTTCACCCAAATGTTTGAAATCTTTTTTTAAGAACTGAAATTTAACTCCATGACTCCTCAAATAATGGGACTCAGATCTGTTTTTCATTCCTAAATTTGGTTTACATGAGACACGAGATTATTTTTTAATGTAAAAATGTGTCTCTCTCTGTGAAACCAGCTAACTTTTATTTATAATGCATTTTATAATAAATATCTGGAGTAAAGAATGTAAGTATTATTATTCACATTTTTAGATAATGACATTGAGGGTTTTAAAGGTCAGAAACTTATGTAGGCATTTAACTTTATATTTCAAAAAAGTAATTTTTTGCAACAATAAATGAGCTGGTTTTGGAGTTAGGTGCCCTGGGTTCAAATCCCTTGCTTTGTCTCTTAGCACCTATGTTTCTTTGGGTGAATCACTTGTCTTGTTGAGATTTGGATCTTTGTTTTTGTTGCTATATTTGTAACATGAGGGGATTGTACTTGACATCTTTAAAGTTCACTCCTTGCTCTAAATCTATGATCATCCAAATTGGAGCTGGGATTTCTACCCCAGTCTCTTCCAACTTCTTATGGAATACTAGGAACTTCTCACCATCTTACTCCCTCATCCTTTCTATGTGAACTTCTTCCTGATCCCCTTACCTGTTAATACCCTGTTTCCAAATTGTTGATGAATGTTCTGGAGTCTTCCCTAATCAGCTTAGGACAGATGATTGTCATATTTCCAGCATGAGCATTTATGTTCCTTTGGAATAAGGAAATGTGGAGAACAAGAAACTACTATATTTTGTTGTTTGTGTAGACAAGAAAGTAATGGAGAAATATTAATAATGTGGCTTAAACTTAAGATTCTTTCTCTTCTCCAGAGAGTTGCTAAATATCAGAATACATATTGTCAACTATTTTGTTTATTTTTGATTCACCTTCATTTGTCCTTATCTTCCCCTTCAGAATGTAAGTTTCTTGCATGTTGGAGGAGATGAAATGCAGTGGAGAGAGCATCTGTCCTGGAGTCAGGAACTTTATAGAATTCAGATCCAACTCAGACATTTGCTAACTATGTGACCTTGAGTAAGTCACTGACCCCTATTTGCCTCAGTTTCCTCAAGTATAAAATAAGGATACAATAGCATCCATCTCCCAGGATTGCAGCAAAAATCGAATGAGATAATATTTAATAAAAGTATTTAGCTCAGTGCCTAGGACATGGTAGGTTTATAGAAATGCTAATTCTACTGTCTACTTCCTATTTGTATCCATAGCACCAAACACAGTGTTTGGCATAGAACGGGACCTTCAGAAATGCTGGTTATGTGACTGGCTGTTTAACTTGGTCTCAGATCTTCTCCTTCCAAGAAAACAGTTCCTTTGGAAACTTATAGTTGCTTATTGTTCTCTTTTTTGGTAGTTGGGATTAAGTGATTTGCCCAGGGTCACATAGCTAGATTTGAACGTAAGTTGTCCTGATGCCAGAGCTGGTTCTCTATTCACTGCACCACCTAGCTGCCTCACACCTTATAGTTTCTAGGAAACACTCTCCACCTTCATCTGTTTTGCTGCTATTGTTTTAGATATTGGTTTCATATTCGTGGAGGTTCTGAAAAGAGTTGCTCTGGGGGGCAGTTTAAGTGGTTTACCTAAGCATACACAGTCACTATTTATCAGAGGCAGGATTTGAACCTAGGACTTCCAGACTCCAAAACAGACTTTAGACCCATGATTCTAATCTGCCTTTCATTGATCTTATTCTCTGGGGTTGCCTATAAACTCTGCAAAACACTGACAGTCAGAAAAGTTAGACACAATTACCATGGAGGGCACTTTTAAAAAAATGGATCACACATGTTTACTGGACAACCCAGCAACCTGCTAGCTATTCCACAAAGGGGAATGATCTAGTCATTCTGAAGCTTCTATACAAACCATATGCTATACTTGGAAAATGTTCAGACTCTAATTAAAAGTGTCCATTTGAATTAAACAAGGTCACTGGAGAAACAATATTCACTGTTGCAGGAGGTTGGGGGGGGTGAAACCGAAGATGAAGGCACCGTGGAAGATGATTTGACAGGGCCATTGACAGGTAAAACTATTTGTAATTCTCCTCTTGACTTATCATAACAGAATCATTTGGAACTGAAAGCAGTCACTGGTTGGCCTTCAGAATATGCAGAGAAAATGAAAATGTCACGCAAATGAAGAGGTGGGAAAAACCCACCACGGCATCTGTTTGATAATTGTGGAAGCCGGGGATGTGTGCACTGCTTTGAATCCAAGCGACTCTAATTAGACTTTCAAGGCATGATTCTTCACACGCATACACACAGACGTGTGTGCATGCTTTTATGCACACACACACACACACACACACACACACACACACATATACACACGACTTTAAGCAACTTTCAGGATAGGCTATTTTTGGTAGAAAGCAAGGAGACAACAACCAAGGAAAAACCAGGATTATTTGAAGGATGAGTGCTCAAAGGAAGGGGAAAAAAAGATCATTTTATCCTTCAGAGAATCACTGTTTACACTCAATTAGTTCCATAAAGAGAATGCTAAGTTTTTCTAGATAAGCATGGTTTTTCCAATTTTAACATTTTTATTAATGATTTTGAATTCCAAATCCAAGCCATCCTTGATTCCCTGTCCTCCCTCCTCCCTAAGAAAGTAAGTAACCACATAGAGGTTATAAAGATGCAAGTATGTAAAACATTTCCAAATTTGTCATTTTGTATAAGACTCAAATAAAAGTGAAAAATTGCATGATTTCATCTTTATTTTATCAATATCAGCTCTTCTTCAGTCAGTAGGTTTCATCATTAGGCCTTTGGAATTGATTTGGAACTTTGTATTGTAGAGAAGCCCAATCATTCTCAGGGCTTCTTTGAACAATATTGATGTTACTATGGAAAGTGTTCTGATTCTGTTCACTTCACTGTGCATCAGTTCACACAAGTCTTTCCAGATTTTTTCTGAAATCATCCAACTTTTCATTTCTTATAATACAATAATATTCCATTACAATCATATAATATAGCTTGTATAGTCATTTCTCAATTGATGGGCATCCCTTTGATTTTCAATTCTTAACTATCCCAAAAAGAACTGCTATAAATCTCTCTCTCTTTCTCTCTCTCTCTCTCTCTCTCTCTCTCTCTCTCTCTCTCTCTCTCTTTCTCTCTCTCTCCCTATCTATATTTAGTTTTTTTGCAAGTTAATGGGGTTAAGTGACCAAGGGCACATGGCTAAGTAAGTATCTGAGATCACATTTGAACTCAGATCCTCCTGACTCCAGAGCCAGTACCCTATCCACTGTGCCACCTAGCTGACTCTGTAAGTATTTTTGAACAACTAGAGCCTTTCCTCTTTTTTGGATGCCTTTGGGATATAGATCTCAAAGTGGTATTTCTAGACCTAAGGGTATACACAGTTTTTTTAGTTCTTTGGGAATAGCTATAAATTGCTTTCCAGCATGGTTGGATCAGTTCACAACTCCACCAGCAGTGCATTAGTGTTCCAGTTTCCCCACATTCCCTCTAACACCTAATATTTTCCTTGTTTGTCATATTAACATTCTAAAAGATGTGAGGTGGTAACCCAGATTTGTTTTAATTTGCATTTATCTGTACAATAGTGATTTGGAGCATTTTTTTCATAATCTATAGATTGGTTTGATTTTTCTGAAAACTTTCTGTTTCTGTTCATATCTTTGACCATTTATCAGTTGGGGAATGATAGGCACATTTTGTTTAATACAGTAAGGGGATTATTGTGCAAAGACATCCTTTTTATATCTATAAATGTGACTCAATTCTCTATATATTTGAGAAAGAGACCTTTATCAGAGATACTTTTTTGCAACCCCCACCCTCAATTTTCTGTTTTCCTTATAATTTTAATTGCATTAGTTTTGTTTGTGCAAAGCCTTTTAAATTTTATATAAACAGAATCTATTTTACATTTTGTAATGCTCTCTATGTTTTCTTTGGTCCTAAATTCTTTCCTTATCCATAAATCTGCCAGCTAAACCATCCCAGTGCTCTTTTAATTTGCTTATGGTATCATTTTTATACATATAAATAATGTACCCAGAAGTTTTTGTCAAATAATGAATTTTTGATCCAAAAACTTGGATCTTTTGAACTATCACATACTAGGTTACGATGGTCATTTACTTTAATGTAATTTATACTTAATCTGTTCCACTGATTCATCCCTTTTCTAAGTGAGTATTTTAGAGTACGATGTTGGTGTTTTTTTTTTTAATATAACTTTTATTGAGGTGAACAGGTTTATGTCTGCAAAGATGGAAGATAAAAAAGACAGCTTAGGGATTGGGAATTTGCAAAAATATGAGGAAAAATATTTTAAATGCTAAATAGATGAATAATAAAGAGCTCTAGTATATTCTGTGGTGACACTGGGCAAGAGGCAAATCTCGCTGGTAAAACACTGATAATATCCTTTTAAAGCAACTGGTTTAAAAGAAAAGAAGGAGCTAATAAAATAGTACAAAGGAAGGAGCTAATAAAATGTAAGAATCAAAGGATGATAGAAATAACTCGACATTATGCATCAGGTTATGGAGGCAGTGAGATTTAAAAATACACATAGTTCAGTGTTTTATATCTAACAGGAACTTAATAAATGTCTGTTGAATTGGGTTAAATCACAGCCATTTATTAAAGCTGTATGATACAGCAGATAAATTACTGTGTTTAGAGTCACAAAAGACTGTGATGAAGCTCAAATCCACCTCAGATATCATAAATTATAGAACCCTGGTCAAATCACTTAACCCCTTTATGTCTCAAACATCTGCCTAGAAATTTTTATCCAAAATGTTCTGTTGGAAGAATTGCCCAAAATTCAAGTCTTGGCTCCTTCTCACATTTGGACAAACAACATTAAATAATTCATAAAAGTTGATTTTATTCCACTCACAAAAATTCGTTAATTGAATTAGAGATATAACTCCAGTTTCCTAAATCATCATTTACAGGCTTTAATTGGGAACCTATTTGAGGTATGGTCCCACATGAGATACTGTACAGGATACAAAGAAGTGTGAGCTACTCAGCTTAGCCAGCAGCCCCCTTCCTCACCTGCCCCCATGCTCCACCTTTCCAATGTTCTTATTTTCCACTCTATACTCTTCATTCTGAATACACTGGCCTCTTTGATGTTCCTTAAATAAGAAATTTCATCTGTTCTCTCTCCAAAAGTTCACTAGTTCTTCCTAAAGCACCTCATGGTCTCTTTCCTCACCTCTGCCTCTTGGCTGCCCTGGCCTTCTTCAAGTCTCTGGTAAAGCCTGACTTTTCTAGGAAACTT
>NC_133663.1:28909042-28914042 GCF_037893015.1 Macrotis lagotis | reverse complement strand
TCTTATGCATTAGGTATACTAACAGAATGACAGATTTAGAGATTAAAGGGACATTTGAGATCAGCTATTCTAATCTATTCTTTTTTGCAATTGAGGAAACTGAGGTCCAATATTTTGATGCTTAGGCCAAAATCACACTGGTAGGAAGTGGTATAAAGAGGATTAGAACTCAGGTCCTCTGATTCAACACATAGTATTCTTTCTTTGGGGCCGCTAGGTGGCACAGTGGCTAAAGTGTCAGGCCTGCAGTCAGGAAAATTAATTTCTCTCAGTTCAAATATATTCTCAGACGCTTCCTGGCTATGTGATCCTGGACAAATCACTTTACCCCATCTGCCTCAGTTTTCTCATTTGACAAATGAGCTGGAGAAGGAAAAAGCAAACTATTCCAGTCTTTGCTGAGAAAACCCTAAATGGGGTCTTGATGTGCTCTTTCCCCAGTATGATAACATCTCCTATTATTGATAATTCATAATCTAATAGGGCCTTCAGCTTTTCAAAGCTCATAACTTATTTGAGCCCAAGAATAACTCACTGGCATCAGTATCATTGACTTCATTTTACAGATAATAGAACAATTTCAGAGAGTGCTAATGACTTACCCAAAGTCATACCAGTGAATTGTCTAACCATCAGATTTTCATGATGTCAGGGCTGCCTCTTGGTTTATTATCGCAGTGGTATTAAATTTACTGTTTACAACAGTCTGAGTGCAGTCAGAAACAGATGAAAAGGTAAGTGGGGAATATTTACCAAAATAAATAATTCAAAATGACATAGATGATGTTAATGTGTGATTTTCCAAGTCAATACAGAGGGAATCATGATATGCCAGCTTCTTTTTGAGCTTGACACCTAAAAGACTTCTCCCCAAACCAGCTTCCTAAAAAATAAAACAAACCAACCAAAACTATAATTAGTCAGGCAAAGAGGAAAATACTGACATTTTTTTCTCCCAACCTGTCCATTTTGCCACCATGAGCTGCTCGCAGAAAGTTCATGTGACAAGCTCTCTGTGGGCTCCCTAGGCACGATGTGACACATTGCCAAAATAAGGTAACCAAATAAAAACTCCAGAAAAATGATTGATTTCCCATGGCAAACACCTGCCTCTTGTTAGCGGCTAAATGAACGCCCCCTTGCTGAGATCAGTGGTGACCTTAATACATTCAGATTGGTGGAGATATTCTGGAGGAGGCTATACAATCAAAATAGGAGGACAAATGCTTTTTTATAATATGATTTGTTTTGAACTTGCAGGACGACGAACATTTCTGAGGCAATAATTTAATGCCATTGAAAAAATCACAGCTGCTGTCAAAGCCAGATCCATTTGTGGGGGACTTATCCTGGATTGGGGGGAAGACATTATTTGGAGGCATCCAAAGATGTGATTGGCAGAAGCAGCTCCATATTTCTATATAGTTTTAAGAACGCACATAGCATTTCCTTTGTACTGGATCATTGGAGTTTCTCTGTAAAGTAGATGCCATATTTATTGCAATTTTACCACAAAAGAGACTGGGTCAATCTAAAGTGAATTAGTTTTATAGATGATGGAAGAGACTTCAGGGACCAATTTTACATATTACATATAAGTAAATTAAATCCCATAGTAGCAGTGTGTCTGAGGGTGACATTCTTACTCAGGACTTCCTGACCCTTGGTCTAATACCTTCCTTCACTTATAATACCCCTTGGGAATGCCTTCTCAACCCTATACCTCTATGACCATAATTCTTGCTATTTTTCAGACTTTTTTGCTCCTGTCAGACTCCTCATGATCCCTATTTGGTTTTTCTTGGTAAAGAGACTGGAAGGGTTTTCCAGATCATTTTACAGATGAAGAAGTGAAGGT
This sequence comes from Macrotis lagotis, assembly GCF_037893015.1. NCBI lineage: Eukaryota > Metazoa > Chordata > Mammalia > Peramelemorphia > Peramelidae > Macrotis > Macrotis lagotis. The sequence continues at coordinate 28,912,184 of NC_133663.1, read as the reverse complement.
AAACAAAGCTACGTGACTTGATCAAGGCTAAGATTCAGACTCATGAAGATGTCTTACCAGATCCTGCACTCTATTCACTGTGCCACCTTGCTGTCCCTTAGGATCTACTAATTCCCAAGCAGATTACCTTTTGAAAACTCAATAATTCATATTTCAAGTGAGATCCAAGAAAAAGTTGTTTTGTTCGAGCATCTTAAGCAAAGGTAAGGATCAAAAACTATAGGCAAAAACATACGATCAGAATTAAGGGAAGATCCTTATTTAGTGTGTCCCAGTGAAAATTCGGTTTGAGAACCAACTTGTGCTTGAAAAACAATACCTTCGATGCATATGATATCTCGAAATTGCTACAACACTTGAAGTCTATCATCTCATTATTGCCGAGCTTCTTAAAGATCCTCCAAGTAAGTATTAAAGTTATTACCACGCTTCTATAACTTCTGGGAGATTGCAAAATTTTGTTACTGACCCTACGTTTCTCATGAAAATAGAAACCCAACCTTTCAGTACTAACATTTTAAATGGGATGTTATATCAACAGAGACCACTGCCTTGGAATAGCCTCTGTGTTTGTGTGTGTGTGTGTGTGTGTGTGTGTGTGTGTGTGTGTGTGTGTGTGTGTGTGCGCGTGTATGTGTGTGTGTGTGTGTGTTTGTGTATGTATGTGTGTGTGAGAGAGACAGAGACAGACAGAGAGATAGAGAGAGAAATAAAGGTACAGACAGAGAGATACAGAGACAGAGAGAAAGGAGACAGAGAGATCAGAGGGATACACAGGAGATAGAAAGAGAGAAATAGAGAGAGTGACAGAGGCAAGGAAAAAGAGAAGAAGAGAGGATCAGGGGAGGAAGAAGGCTACACCATGAATGGGATAAGGTTGCAATACATAACAAATGAAGACCTACAGCAAGAGAAGTCTTTAGTGTGTTGAGTGGGTCTTCTATATTGAACTTTTGAGACCACAAGAGGACAAGATGGGAAGGAATAAATGGGGTGTAATGTCTACTCCCAAACCAATGAGAACACATATTCACTTGACTCTAGATGAGAAAACCAAACTCTAGATGAGTAAGTTAAGCAAGCTATCCATGTCATAGAGCTCCTCAGTTTCAGGGGAAATGAGCCTAGGGTTTTCCTCCCTTCAAGTCTCCATTCTACATTGTGTCTCCAATGCTGAGGGAACCCAAGAAGTATTTAAAAGTACTTACAATTCGTTGGGAGAACCTGGTATATAAAATATTATGAACCCATAAACGTTGGAGTAGGGAGAGGACTGAGAGTAAAGTAAATATAGGTTGTTCTTTGTGGATCATTTTGTAAACTAACTTTAGAGAATTTGAGATTTGTTTTTCTTGACCTGAAATTTCACTGGTAAAGAAAGCTCCCGAGAAAGGTTTTCTAACCAGTGCTGAGTCCCTTCTAGCATGCAGTAGGGTCCTGAGAGTTCATGTGACTTACCCAAGGCAACAATGATATTCGGTTTGGAGAGCAGACTTGAACCCAGATCTTCCAGATTTGGAGGCTTGAATAGGTTTATGGTGAGCCTTTTTGACATGCTGGCTTGAGAGGGGAATTATTTCTATCCAATCTGGTTGCTGAGCTGTTCAGAGTCCCTAAGGCATGATAGGTGTCTATTGGAGGCAGATTTTGGTTTAACCCCATGGGACATGACTGTCCATGGTGACTATATCTGGAAAGTTAATAAATGGAGCAGCAAAATTGGAGGAGTTTTCCATTTTTTAAATTTCTAACTGGAGGTGGGGTAGTCAGATGGACAGGTAACAACAGGGAGAGAGGGGACAAAATGATGATAGGGGGCAAATCTCCCAACCAAAATGGGATCCTATCCTCCTGCTTAAAATGCATCCAAAAATATGGGAAGTAGGGGAGGTAATAAGAGGGTCTCTAGAAGGAGGATCCAAAAGACAGCCTTTGTCCCATCTCTCAGTCCTTCCTCCATCAACCTCCTACCTTCCTCACACTGCACCCCACAATCAGTATCATATGCTTGTCTTTCTTTCTGGATGTCTCCCCTTGGTCATATCAATTGCTACCAGCTATTATCCTGCCAGATGAATGTGGTCATTCACCAAGGCTAATCCTTCTTCTATTCCTGTCAAACCAGCTTTAACTGTATCCATATGCCTATCAAATGATAAGCCTCCTTCTCCGTAGTTTCCCTAGAGTACTATCTAATTACCTTCTATGTCCTTATACAGTCATTTCATATTATTCACCTTCATGAACTTTCCATTAGAGTCAAACAAATTATTTCCTGAACCCACCATTTCATTAAATAACATTGCCTTGCCTTTGCTTAGGGGATCTTCCATTAATGTTCTCTATCATCACCTCCATCTGATAAAACTTCATCTTCCTTCAGAGAACAGCTCAGGACCCCACCATTGTATAATTCTTTTCAGCAGATCAATATTTTTATGTTCTCTCGTTTGTCTCTGTCTCTCTATGTCTCTGTCTCTGTCTCTGTCTCTGTCTCTGTCTGTCTGTCTGTCTGTCTGTCTCTCTCTCTTATTCTCTGACTATCTCTCTGTTTCTCTTTGTTTCTACTGGTTCTCTGTTTCTGTTTTATTCTCTGGCTTTTTTCTTCATCTATCTATCTTTCTCTCACTTATTTTATATGCAAAAGACATGAAATATGACTCTCTCTAAATATCAAAAAGTTCATTAAATGGACTCTCTTGAGGTGAAAGTTTTTGGGAAAAATGAATCAATTGCACAGGATGGGTAGACATCAGGTATAGATGGCTTTTCATCTGCATCCCTGCTGCAAACTTCAAAAACAATGGTATTGTACCAAAACTGAGTATTTAATTGAGTTTGAATAAACTTTTTTTGGTAATCTGATTCACACCCCATACCTCCCAGTGACTAGGTAAGTGAGTACATTCCCCTCCTCTGAAACTTCACTCTATCATCTATAAAATGGGCATAATAGCACCTGAAGGCCCAACCTTGTGAGGTATCACAAAAGCCAAATATATTATCCATTCAGTAGAAGGCTAATTAAACTCCTTGAGAGCAGTTAGGGTTTTCATGTTCATATTTCCCTGGCACCAAACACAAAGATTCAAACAGAATTCATAGGCACTAAATAAACATTTTTAAAATTAATAGCTTTTTT